>NW_006922682.1:64650-65800 GCF_000298275.1 Orycteropus afer afer | reverse complement strand
GACAATTTGAAGAGGAATGGCATAGCATTCATCATCACAAAGGATGTTTCAAGATCTGTCCTGAAGTACAATGCTGTCAGTGATAGGATAATATCCATAAGTCTACAAGGAAGACCAGTTAATACCACTATTATTCAAATCTATGTACCAAGCACCAAAGTCAACAATGAGGATATTGAAGATTTTGATCAACTTCTGCAGTCTGAAATTGACCAAATGTGCAATCAAGACATGTTTATTGTCACTGGTGACTGGAATGCAAAAATTGGAAACAAAGATCAATCACAGCTAGTTGGAAAATTTGGCCTTGGAGTCAGAAATAACACTGGAGATCACATGATAGAATTTTGCAAGAGCAATGACTTATTCATTGCAAATACCGTTTTTAACAACACAAATGGCGGCTATACACATGGACTTAGCCAGATGGAGTACACAAGAATCAGGCAAGAGGTAATGGAAAAGCTCAGTATCTTTAGCCAAAACCAGGCCAGAAGCTGATTGTGGAAAAGACCTTCAACTGCTCATATGCAAGTTCATCTTGAAGTTGAAGACAATTAAAACAAGTCCAAGAGAGCTAAAATATGACCTTGAATATATCCCCCCTGGATTTAAAGACCATTTAAAGAATAGATGTGGTGCATTGAACACCAATGACCAAAAACCAGAAGAATTGTAGGATGACATCAAGAACATCATCCATGAAGAAAGCAAGAGGTCATTAAAAAGACAAGAAAAGAAGAACAAAATGGATGTCAGATGAGACTCTGGAATTTGTCCTTGTGTGGAGAGTAGTTATGTTGTTGTTGTTATGTGCCATCGAGTCGGACCCGACTCATAGCGAACCCTCCTTGGGTTTCCGAGGCAGTATCACTATGGAAGTAGATTGCCCCATCTTTCTTCTGAGGAGGGGCTGGTGGGTTTGAACCACCAGCCATCTGATTAGCAGTCAGGTGCCTTGGGCACTATGCTACCAGAGATCCCAGGAGAGTTTAGCTATAGCAAATGGAATAAATGAAAAGATAAAAGAGCTGAACATAAGATTTCTTTTTTATTTTACTTTTTTTCAATGCATTTTATTGAAATATAATTTATGTATAGTGAAATACACAAAACTAAAGTGATATGGGTCAATGCATTTTTTTTTTTT
>NW_006922682.1:62133-63040 GCF_000298275.1 Orycteropus afer afer | reverse complement strand
GCTATTTCCCTTCCTAGTCATAAGCCACCAGAGCAGTTGTCCCTGCAGACCTTGGTGACCAGGACTGATCTTTAGGTCAATTCTCAGGTCCCACCATCATTTGGAAATATTCAGGCTGTTGGTCTTGTCAGAGTAGGTGACAGTCCACAGCTCCGGCCATCTCTGTACTCACAGTTTTCATTTAGGTTTTTCCACTAGTTGGTGCCTAATCCACTTCTGTATAGTTCCTTTCAAAGCTCAGTGTTCCAGGATTATCTTCTGTATCTCTGTCAATTGGTTTTTCTTTTCTTTGTTGAATGAACATAACATTTCACATAGCAGCTCGAGCAGACAAAGCCAATTTTTGTAATGACATGTGCAAAGACCTGGAGTTAGAAAATCAAAAGGGAAGGACATGCTTGGCATTTCTTAAGGTGAAAGAACTGAGGAAAAAATTTAAGCCTCAAATTGTAATACTGAACGATTCTATGGGCAAAATATTGAATGATGCAGGAAGCTTCAAAAGAAGATGAAAGGAATACACAGCATCACTGTATCAAAAAGAACTAGTCAATCTTCATCCATTTCAGGAGGTGGCATATGATCAAGAACCAATGGTACTGAAGGAAGAAGTGGAAGCTGCACTGAAGAACTGACGAAGAACAAGGCTCCAGGAATTGATGGAATACCCATTGGGATGTTTCAACAAATTGATGCCCCACTGGAAGCACTCACTTGGTTATGCCAAGGGATTTAGAAGACAGCTACCTGGCCAACTGAGTGGAAGAGAGTCATATTTGTACCCATTCCAAAGAAAGGTAATCCCACAGAATGTGGAAATTTTGGAATAAAATCATTAATCTCACATGCAAGTAAAATCTTACTGAAGATAATTCAAAAATGGTTGCAGCAGTATATTGACAGAGAA
>NW_006922682.1:59253-60373 GCF_000298275.1 Orycteropus afer afer | reverse complement strand
TGGACCTATAAGCAGCATCATGATAAGTGGAGAAAAGTTTGAAGTTGTTAAAGACTTCACATTGCTTGGTTCTACAATCAACACCAATGGAAGCAGCAGTCAGGACATCAGAAGACATATAGCACTGAGGAAGTTGACTGAAAGGGACCTTTTTCAAATGCTGAGGAGCAAAGATGTCTACTTGAGGACTAAGGTGCGCCTGACACAAGCCACGATATTTTCAATTGCCTCATATGCATGTGAAAGATGGACAATGAATAAGGAAGACCAAAGAAAAATTGCTGCTTTTGAGTTGTGGAGCTGGTGAAGAATGCTGACAGTACCATGGACTGCTAAAAGAACTAACAAATCTGTCCTGCAGGAAGTGCAGTGGGAATGCTCCTCAGACGCGAGAATGGCCAGACTTCGTTTCACCTACTTTGGTCATGTTATCAGAAGGGACCATTCCCTGGAGAAGGATGTCATGCTTGATAAGGTGGAGGGTCAAAGAAAGAGGGGAAGGCCCTTGATGAAATGGATTGACACAGTGGCTGTGGTGACGAGCTCAAGTATAGCAGGGATCGCGGTGCTGGCGTGGGACTGAGCGATGTTTCGTTTTGCTATGCATAGGGTCGCTATGAGTCACAGACGACTTGATGCCACCTAACAACAGTCTGATACCTTCAGGAAAACCAATTGATTAACCCCAAGCCTCAGTTTCTTCATCTGTAAAATTTGAATAATAATAACTATATCCTAGGATTGTTGTAAGGAAGATATATAAGGTTGGATGTGACAAAGTGATTTTGCAATCCATAAAGTGATTGCACATGGAAAATGGGTAATTATAATATTTGGAGTATAAATATAAGTGCCAAGGTCTTCCTGGGCCCAGATGTGTCTCTGTTTGGCCATATGTGTGTTGTCTTGTGTGTTCCTGTGTTTGCCTGTTCTATGTCCATTTGCATGCATGTGTGTTAATGTGCCTAACATGTACAAGTCAGCTTGACATGTATTAGCCCCCTCTTCCCACCATTCACCTACCTGGAACACTTTTTCTCATTCCTTCACCCCAGAGACATTCCAGCATTATTTTTTCTACTTGCTGATATATTTAGTTTTTTGTGTGAGTTTTAAAAAT
>NW_006922682.1:54705-57943 GCF_000298275.1 Orycteropus afer afer | reverse complement strand
TCTCCTCAGTGCTCAGGTCTCCCCCCTACCCTGAGTCTGCAGGGAACAGCAGGATCATCAGGCATTTAAAGAACTCCAAGAAGGCAGAGACACCCCTGTCTTAAGGTATACGTTGTTGTTGTTGTTATTTGCCATCGGGTCGGACCCGACTCATAGCGACCCTTCCTTGGGTTTCCAAGGCAGTATCACTACAGAAGTAGATTGCCCAATCTTCCTTCCGAGAAGTGGCTGGTGGGCTTGAACCGCCAGCCTTCTGGTTAGCAGTCAAGTGCCTTAGGCACTATGCTACCAGAGCTTCTCCTGTTTAACTCATGGAACTACTGAATCTTAGAGCAAGCATAGTTCTTCATCAACTCCTTACCCATTCTCTCCCATGTCCTTGTGAAAGGATGGAAACAGAAATCAGAATCCTAGAATACCACACCTTTAACATCATCAAGGCTACACATCCCCACTTTATACCTGAGCAAACCAAGGTCAAAATAAGCAATTATACTTGCTGAGGGAAATACCTAGCTCTGCTGAATCCCAGGCCATTGTTCTTTCCACTGGATCTCCAAACTTAATGGCAATGAGGGCAAGAAAATTAGTAAAAAAGAGAAATGGTTCTACAGTTCTTTTGCATTGGAGACATCTCCTTAAAATGGAAGTGCTGAAGCTGACTGGTGGGTTTCTCTACTGAAAGCAAATGTGGAGCAAGTACCTACAATGGTTCAGAGCAAGATCTGAGACTCAGGAAAAATGCAGGCTTCTCTTGTCCAGAGGCTGATCTGGAGACTGAGAAGCCTTATCCCTCCTGTGACATGGTTCCAGATCTCCAACAAAATTTCCTGAAGGCAAGGGCTCGGCTTGCATTTGCTTCTCATCTTCAAGGAACTTTCCCAGCTCCAGACCTCCTGATTGATGATGCTTGCCATAGAGATGAGATCATCCTGACTTCTTGGGCAAAGACCTTTGTGTGGATCCACCCACTGTCTGCCTGTGTCCCTGAGCTGCAAGTGCACCAACCCTTTTGTGTTCCATATTATGGTTGTCTCAGTCTTACAGGGGACTGGATTAGCACAGTGTAGTCCAGGAATAATAGGATTTGCTTGCTGGCCTATGGGGCTTGCTTCCCATCATTCCCAGCACTCTGACCTCATGAACTGCACTGGGGATGGAAATGGAGATATTTGCTCACTTATCATCTCATTTATTTCTTTTTTTGTTTGTTTGCTTTTGTTGTTGTTCCTACCTAAGCTCCCTCATTCCCTGGGCCAGTCTGAACTTGGGGTATTTCCACTTCCTGTTCAGTGCCATGCCTTTCCCCAACTTAGGGTCTTTACAGATCTTTCATGGTACACTCTTTCTGAAACACTTTTCCTTTGAATCTTTGCATGACTGGCCCCTTTTCCTTCAAGTCTCTGCTTAAGCATCACTTCTTCCCCTGCTCATTCAATCTATAGTACACAAACACACACACATCTCAATCTCAGAAATTTGTTTTCTTCACAGCACTTATTACAGTTTGCAATAGTATATTTTATATATGTATGTATCTACTTAATGTCTACGTCTCTATGGTAGGCAAAATAATGCCCCCCTTAATATATTCAAATCCTAATCTCCAGATTTTGTGAGTATGTTAGGTTACAGGCAAAAGGTTGCTAATCAGCTGACCTTGCAATGGGGAGATTATCCTGGATTTTCCAGGTCAGCCCAGTGTAATCACAAATGTCCTTATATGTAGAAAAGGGAGACAGAAGAGGCCAGAGTGATGCAATGTGAGGACTTGATATGCCTTTGAAGACAGAGGTAGGGGCCCATGAGCCAAGGAAAGCAGTTAATCTCAAGAACCTGGAAAAGACAAGGAAATGGATCCTCCCTTAGAGCCTCCAGAAGGTACACAGCTCTGCAGACCTCCAGAACTACAAGATAACAAATTTATGTTGTCTTAAGCTACTAAGTTTTTAGTATTTTGTTGTTACAGTGGCAATAGGAAACTATTATATTCCTTCATTAGACCATGATTTTGATGAGTCATAATTTTGGAACTATGCCTGTACTGCTCATCATTGTAGCCCCACCACACATTATAGTGCCTGGCACAGAGTAGGACTCTGATTAATGTTTGTCAGATTACAAGAATGAATGATTTACACACATTCTCTCCATAATGTCTCTCTCTCATAGTGGGGTGGCCTTTTATTCAAGGGGCTGAGCTGAAAAGAGACAAACACCTTCTGAGCCAGTGCATGGACAGAGAAGCTGGAAGCCTGGGAACATGTTCATGGTTTATTTATAAGAAAGAGACCTAAGGATTCTCCATCAGTCACTTGTGTGTCCACACAAGAGTGTACAGATGTTCTATCTTTTCTTCACCTCCATATATATGGATGCTGATTCTCACCCAAGAAACTTTTTCTGGAACACTTGATGTGTGCCATCTAGGAGCTTGCTCATGTAATATTCGTGGATGATGGTCCGTTTTCCCACATGTTCTTTCTTATCATTTTATTTCTTTCTTGCTTTGGCAAAATAGAGATTCATAGAGTTAATCTGAAAAGACTCAGAGAAGGTATGAGCCCTGCCCAAGACCACACAACCAGTGAGTATAAGAGATAGAATGAGAACTCAGATCTTCAGATGCCAAACCAATAACAATTTTATGTTTTAAACTACCACTTACCTCCACCATGCCCTTACACACAACTCACATATATTGGACTTATTTTATCTCTTCCCTTAGACCATATTCTGGGAATTCTACTTTATCTCTGCTGAAGTGATATGCTCTGCTTTTTAGAAACTACTTTTCCTTCATTTTTTCCCCTTATTGAAATAAAAGCAGTAAGTTGAGTAGAAAGGTCACAGGATTTGAGTGCTGACACATCAACTTATGGTCAGTGTGATCTTTGGCACTCTCTCCCTCTGCACAGATAGGTGCCATGTTTCATTTCCAGCCTTCTCTCTTCCTTCACATGCAGCTGGATTTCTTCACTCAGATTAGTTTCTTCATGGCTCATGCCCATCCCTCTACCTTTACCCTCCCCTGACACACAAACACTCAATAACAATAACTATTGCCAATATTTAGTGAGTACTTATTACATGTCAGGTACCTTGCTAAGTACTTGATATGCATTATTATCTCATTTAATCCTCAAAACAACCTCAAATCATAGGCATTATTATCATTCACATGTTACAGATGAGGAATCACCACCAATCTGCCAGTTTGTCCTACTGTGATATCTTG
>NW_006922682.1:50141-54141 GCF_000298275.1 Orycteropus afer afer | reverse complement strand
ATATGAGTCCAAATGTAGGACTGTAGGACCCACACTTTTAAGTACTACACTCCTCTAGCTATCCTATATTCACACACTGTTTTTTTTCTTTCTTTGCTATTAACACATTGGATAATATCCTTTAGTTACTCTTGCCTTCTAGAAAGTGGAGATGGAGGGCATAAAAGAAGGAGTAATGAAGTTGGTGCACTAAACACAAGGAGCAGGATCTATAGAGTCCAGCAAGTGCGATCACACAAATTTGTTGTTGGTAGATGCCACTGAGTTGGTTCCAACTCAGTGACCCTGTGAACAAGAGAATGAACTTCCCAGTCCTGTGTCATCCTCACAATCATATGTTTGAGCCCATTGTTGCAGCCACTGTCTCAATACATCTCCTTGAAGATCATCTTCTTTTTCGCTGACCCTCTTTTTCATTTTACCAGACATGATATCCTTCTGAAGAGATTTATCCCTTCTGATAACATGACCAAAGTACAAGAGATGAAGTCTCAACATCCTCACTACCAAGGAGCATTCTGGCTTTACTTCTTCCAAGAAAGATTTGTTTGTTCTTCTGGCAGTCCACGGTATATTCAATATTCTTTACCAACACCATAACAGAAAGGCATCAAATCTTCATTGGTCTTCCTTATTCATTGTCCAGCTTTCACATGCATGAGGCGATTGCAGGTGGGGTAGGCTAACAGGAATACACCCTAGACCAAGAATAGATTTGGCTGAAAATAATCTTACGCATGCACTTGTGCTACAAAATTAGCCTCATATATTACAGAAGCAACAGAAGACAAGGTGGGAGTAACTTTGCAGAGACAACCAAACATATTGTGAGAGAGAATCGCCAGGCCTGGGGCTCAGGACCATAGTCTCAGGGGACAACATGCACAATTGGCACACATATTTCATAAAACTTTTGTTCTACAACCTACTTTGATGAGTAGCTACTGGAGTCTTAAAAGCTTTCGAGCAGCCATCTAAGATGAGACTATTGGTCTCCTCTCATCTGCATCAAAGAAGAGTGAAGAAAATCAAAGTCATCTGAAAATAATTAGTACAAAGATAAGATGAACCACGAGGACCTCAGCCTCCATCACTGTGGTTGCTAAGTTTGTGTGTCAACTTGGCTAGGCCTGATTGAGTGGCTGGGGAGCTGGATGTAGTTTTTTCCCATGGTAAGATTGGTAATTAACTCCATGGTGGAATGTATTAGAGCAGCTGAGTAGCTACTTTAGGGATGTGGTCTGCTTCCCACATATAAGAAGCAGCTTTGGGAATGGTCTGTAGCTTATGGCATGCTTGAATCCTGCATGTAGCCAAGTTGTTGTTCAGCAGCCTGCCATGCTCTGCCGATCCTGGGACTTTCAATGGACTTGAATCAATGGCCTGTCGTGTTGTTTGGTAACATCGGGACTGTGCCTTTTTACTTGTCAACCATGGGCTTGTCAGCCTCAGCAGCCAACAGTTAAGTGAAGAAAAGCCTCCAGCTTCAGTGGGCCAGGAGCAGGAGGCAGAGCTGAAGCCCAAGGTTGAGGGGCTTTCACCCAGCCCCTAGAGCCTGGCACTTTGAACTCAGACTTAAAGCCTCCAAACTATTAGAGAATATACTCCTGTTTCTTCAAGCCGTCCCATTTGTAGTATATTCTTGTCAGAGTGGCACTAGGTAAGCAAAACAATGACCTGAGACCAGAAGTAGACAGTGCCCGGCTACCAATGCCAATCACTTGGAAAGGGATCAAACTTAGAGATCCTGAATAGAGTGGGAGGAAAAATGCAGGAGAAAATTTCAAAAACACAAAAATGACCAGAATTACTGGCTAGAAAGAGACTGGGGGAACCCCTGAGACTATGGCCCTGCGTTACCTTTCGAGCCTAGGAATGGACTCACTCCCCGTGGATTGGCTCTCAGCCCAACAGTAAAAAGACCTGTATACAAAATATCTGCCCCAGGTTGATGCACCCACCTACTCTAGGGAGATGTATCCCTTAGATCAAGCAGCCGTATGATACCAGAGCGTTAGCACTCACATAGAGGGAAGGCTGCATGAGAGGGGTACAGAGAAGGGGTTGTCAAGGGGAGGAGAAGATTTTTACAGTTGGGAACAGTAACAGGGGCCATGAAACCAGATGTGCATGAACTTTTGAATGTAAAACATATTTGCTATGTAAATTTGCAACCAAAGCATAATTAAAAAAAGAAAATACCATGGCTTGGGTTGTTGTTGTTGTGATGTGCCATCGAGTCGGCCCCGACTCATAGCGACCCCTCCCTGGATTTCCAAGGTGGTATCACTACAGAAGTAGATTGCCCAACCTTCCTTCCAAGGAGTGGCTGGTTAGGGGCACCTTAGTCTTCAAAATGACATCTTTGCTCTTTAACATTTTAAAGAGGTCTCTTGCAGCAGATTTTCCCAGCGTAATATGTCATCTGATTTCTTGACTGCTGATTCCATAGGCATTGATTATGGATCCAAGTAAAATGAAATCCCTGACAACTACAATCTTTTCTCAATTTATTGTAATGTTGGTCCAGTTGTGAGGATTTTTTTTTCCATGTTGAGGTATAATCCATGGCGAAGGCTGTAATCTCTGATGTTCATCAGTAAGTGCTTCAAGTCATCTTCACTCTCAGTAAGCAAGGTTGTGTCATTTGCATTTCACAGATTGTTAATGAGTCTTCCTGCAATCCTGATGCTGTGTTCCTCTTATAGTCCAGTTTTCCATATTATTTTCTCAGTATATAGATTGAATAAGTATGGTGAAAGGATACAACCCTGACACACACTCTTCCTGATTTAAACCATGCAGTATCCCCTTGTTCTGTTCAAATGACTGCCTCTTGGTCTATGTGTTCCTTACGAGCACAACAAAATGTTCAGAATACCCATTCTTTGCATTGTCACCCATGATTTGCTTTGATCCACACAGTCAAATGTCTTTGCATAGTAAATAAAAAGTAACCATCTTTCTGGTATTCACTTGACAGCAGTAATGATATCCCTCGTTCCATGCCCTCTTCTAAAAACAGCTTGAATTTATTGCAATCCTCTGTCAATATACTGCTGCAACTGTTTTTAAATATTTTTCAGCAAAATTTTACTTGCATGTATCCCAATTCAGATTCCATCAACATTTTTTAAGGACATGGAAAAACCAATCACTAATTTCACAAGGAAAGAAAAGAGACCTCAAATAAGCAAAGCACTGCTGAAGAAGAAAAACAAAGTAGGAGGGCTCACACTCCTGGATCTCAAAACCTACTATACAGCCACGGTAGCTAAAACAGTGTGGTATTGGTACAATGATAGACAGATAGAGCAATGGAACAGAATTGAAAACCCAGAAATAAGCCTATCCAAGCTGATCTTTGACAAAGGACCAAAACCCATTAAATAGGGGAGAGATAGGCTCTTTAAAAAATGGTGCTGCCAAAATTGGATGTCCACTTCCAGAAAAATGAAAAAAGAACCATACCTCAGTCCAAACACAAAAAAGAACTCAAGTTGGATCAAAGACTTAAATGTAAAACCCCAAACCATAAAGCTCATCAAAGATAAAATAGGGGCAAATCTAGGGGCACTAATCTGCAGCATAAATAGACTATCAAGCATAACCCAAAATGCACAGGTAGTGGAAGAGAATCTAGACAACTGGGACCTTTTAAAAATTAAATTATAATGAGCATCAAAAGACTTCTCCAAAAGAGTAGAAAGAGAACCTACAGATTGGGAACAAATATTTGGCTCTGACATATCTGACAAATGACTTACCTCCAAAATTTATAGAACACTTCAACACTTCAACAGCAAAAAGACAAACAACCCAATTCAAAAATGGGCAAGGGACATGAACAGACACTTCACTAAAGAAGACATACTGGCAGCCAACAAACACATGAGGAAATGCTCACAATCATTAGGCATCAGAAACATGCAAATCAAAACAACAATGAGATATCATCTCACCCTAGCAATAATAGCAAAGTTCAACAAGACATAAAATA
>NW_006922682.1:36282-47531 GCF_000298275.1 Orycteropus afer afer | reverse complement strand
GTCCCTCCCCTTACCTGGTTCCCTGGCTGCTGCTCTGCTCCCTCGTGCCCTCTGGTTTCTCTTTCCCTTAATTTCCTGCCTGGTGGAGGTGAGGCCTGGGTCCCCCCCCCTTACCTGGATGTCTGCCTGCTGCTCTGCTCTGTCATCCCCCCTAGAATACTATGCTATATTAAAGAATAATGAAGAACACATGAATCATTTCACAACTATTGGATGAATCTGGAGGACATTAGGTTGAGTGAAATAAGTCAATTGCCAAAGGACAAATATTGTATGAGGCCATTATTGTAAAAAGTCAAGGAAAGGTTTACTTAGGGAAGGAAATTCACTTTGTTGGTTACCAGGGATGGGAGTGAAGGAGAGGGAAGATTTTGGACTAGTTGCGGGACACATGTTAATTTGGGTGAGAGGAGGGATGGTATGGAAAGTGCCTGTGACCAGCATGATCCCATTGGGGAAAAGAAGGACACTGAAATGTGCACATAACATATAGACAACAGAAGCAAATATTACTATATGCACAATTCTGCATTACTACTAACCCTAAATACCAGGCTACAGATAAATACATAGAAAAGTGAAAATATCAGGTGGGGGTAGACAAACAGCTGAAGATAATCTTACATATGCACTTGTGCTACAAAATTAGCCACATACTTGCAGAAGCAACAGAAGGCAGAGTTGGAGTAACTTCTCAGAAACAACCAAACACCTTGAGATAGAGAATTACCGGGCAAGCCAACTCGGGACCATAGTGTTGGGGGGCATCATGCTCAATAGGCACAACATAGTACATAAAAATCTTGTTCTACAACCTACTTTAGTGAGTAGTGACTCAGATCTTAAAAGCTTTCAAGTGGCAATATGAGATGCAACTATTATTCCCCTCTTATCTGAATCAAAGAAGAGTGAAGAAAATCAAAAGTATCTGAAAACAATTAGCCCAAGGAAAAGATGGACCACGAGGACCTCAGCCTTCATGATCTCAAGAAAAGAAGAACAATATGGTGCCCAGCTACCAATGCCAACCACTTGGAAAGGGATCAAAACTGGAGATCCTTGATAGAGTGGGAGGAAAAATGTGGAACAAAATTAAAAAGCACAAAAATGACCAGATTACTGGTCAGATAGAGTCTGGTGGAATGCCCAAGACTATGATCCCGGGTTACCCTTTGGCCCTAAAACTGGACTCATTCCCATGGATTGGCTCTCAACAGCAGAAAGACCTACCTGCAGAACACCTACTCCACGTCGATGCACCCATCTACTCTAGGGAAAAGCAGCCCTCGGAGCAATCAGCCATGAGATACAAGAGGGGCAGGATTCTCTCAAAAGTCTTTGCACACTATTTTTTCTTCACAGGTCATATGCTCCCCCTCTCCACCAGCACCTGACATTTAACTAGTTAACACCAATCCAATCTTTCTTTCAGATCAAATATCACTTCCTGTGGAACTTTCTAAATCTTAGTAAGCCCCCTGCCATATGCCCTCAGAGGGAAAACTAAACAGACAGGAATGTAAGTTAAGAAGGGCACAGGGAGGGGGTAGTCACAGGGATGGGAGGGGAGGGGAGTTTGTTATGGTCAGGGATGGTAATTGGGTATGAAATCAAACGTGCACAAAGTATTGAATGTAAAACAAATTTGTTTTGTAAATTTGTACCCAAAGCACAATAAAATTTCTTTTAAAAAAATTACTTGCGTGTGATATTAATGATATTTTTTGTTTATTTCCACATTCACCTCTCTTTGGAATGAGAGCAAATACGAATTTCTTCCAGTCAGTTAGCCAGGTAGCTGTTTTCCAAATTTCTTGGCATAGATGATTGAGCACTTCTAGCATCACATCTGTTTGTTGAAACACTTCAATTGATATTATGTCAATTCCTGGAGTCTTGTTTTATACCAGTGCCTTCAGTGACACTTGGACTTCTTTCAATATCATCATTTCTTGATCATATGCTACTTCTTGAAATGGTTGAACACTGACCAATTCTTTTTGGTACAGTGACTCTGTATTTCTTCCATCTTCTTCTGATGCTTCCAGCACCATTCAATATTTTACTCATAAAATCCCTCAAAATTGCAACTTGGGGCTTGAATTTTTTCTTCAGTTCTTTCAGCTTGAGAAATGCCAAGAGCTTTCTTCCCTTTTAGTTTTCTAATTACAGATCTTTTCATATTTCATTATAATACTTAATTTTGTCTTCTTGAACCACCCTTTGAAATCTTCTATTCAGCTCTTTTATATCATCATGGAAATTTAGAGATCTGCAAACAGATTCATGAGGCTGAAACACTAGGTCCCTGTAGCAAAAGGCGCTATCTCACAGAAACCTCTAGCCCAATATTTCCCAAAAACCTTCTTGTCCTCCTTCTCAAAGCTATCCCCCTCCAGAAACCTTAGAGTCATCCTTGACAACTCTTTGTTTCTCAGTCCCCGCCCCCATTTCAGTCCATCACCATGTCCTATCAACAGGCCTCCTAAATAGCTCTTAAATCTTCCCTTCTGTCTCCATCATCACAGTCACCACCCTGGTCCAAGCCACCATTATCTGTCAAATGGGAAACTGCAACAAGTTCCTAACTGGTCTCCCCACATCTTTTCTGGATCTTCCTACAACCCATTCTTCACAAAGTAGCCAGATGGATCTTTTCAATAGCAAATCTAATCATATAACTCCCCAGCTTAAAAGACTTAAATTTCTTTTTGCCTTTGCTCATATGCTGAAGTACAGAATCTTTGCTATGATCTCTAAATGCTGCTGTCTGCTTTTCCAGCCTATCTCCCAAACAATGCTCCCTGTTGCCATATGCATTCCAGCCACACTGGCCTTTGTTGTGCTTCTAAAATGTGTCATACTTATTCCAATCCATTCCCCTCGAAGGTCCATAACCAAACCAAACTCACTGCCGTCAAGTCGGATCTGACTCATAGCGACCCCTCCTTGGGTTTCTGAGGCAGTATCATTATGGAAGTAGATTGCCCAATCTTCCTTCTGAGGAGTGACTTGTGGGTTTGAACCACCAGCCTTCTGGTTAGCAGTCAAACACCTTAGGCACTACGCCACCAAAGCTCCTCTCGAAGGTCTCTGCATACTAAATTTTTCTCCAGGGGTCACATGCTCCCCATCCCCACCAGCACCTGACATTTAACTAGTTAACACCAATCCAGTCTTTCCTTCAGATCAAATATCACTTCCTGTGTTACTTTATAAAGCTTAGTCAGCCCCTTGCCATATGCCCTCAGATAATTAGTCACCATTCCTCCAGAGAACTTACAAATGTGCATTTATTTGAGTCCTGATTTAATAAATGTCTTTTTTCCCTAAGTATACCACTTAGGAGGACAAATTCCAGGAGGACAGGAACAATATTTGTTTGTTATCACCATTGAACCTCAGTGCCTAGCCCAGTGCTTGGCACAAGGCATAGCTGGCACTCAGTAAGTATGAATGAATGAGAAGTAGTAAGTTCACAAACGACCTTGAACCTCATACTAAGTATCTTGAATGTTATCCCCAGGGAAATAAGGAAGTGGTGATGGTTCTTAAGCAGATTTTGGTTTTAGAAAAATATTTCAGGCCCGAGGAAGACAGTATGGAAGGAATGAGTTGGGGTGGAGTACATGGATCTCAATTTAGAAGCCAATATAATATTTCAAGAAAAAAAACAAGGAACTGAACTATTTTATTTCCTCTGAGCCAGCTATCTATCCATCACTCAACTCACTTCAGAAATGATTTGAAGTAACACACAATAGAAATGTAATAAAATGATTAAATAAATAAATAAAATTTAAAAGTCAATATGAGAGAAGTTAGGATAGGAAGTCAAAACTGAAGAACCCTGTGGATGAGGTGATGGAGGAGGAGAAATAAATTGGAATAGAGCACAGATATGCAAGCCACTATGGCTCTGTGCATCTTTGTGTCAATGTGATAAAGGGGACACAGTCAGTCATATAGTTTTCATTAAAGAAAAAGAAAAAGAATACTCATTCCTCAGTTCTGCACTAGGACAGTAGTACTAGGAATGGAGATAAGAGGATAAATTAGAAAGAGATTCAATAGATAGAATTGATGAGATGTAGTGATTAAGAACCCTAGATAAGGACCAATTTTGGGGGCAGTGAGAAGGTAATGAAGTTTTTAGACATGGTAAGTTTGAAGTACTCATGACAATCCAGGTGGAGAGGTCCAGGAGGCAGTCTCATCTTAACATTCTCTTTCTCATTTACTGCCCTCCCTCCTTCCATCATTCATTTCCTTTAAGTTGGAACCACACCTAAGCACCTTTAAGTGGGGTCACAGCTCTGTGCCTTTGAACCTGCTGTTTCTCCCCGCATCTATCTTCTGGGCTTATGTACCCTCATACTGTCTTACAATCATTTGTGTCTTCTTTCCCTATTAGATTGTCAGCTAATGAACATGCTTCAGGTAAACTCCATGAGGCAGAAAGAGAGAAAGAGAACACTGTGCTATGGGTATATAAGCCCAGAAGATAGACAGGGAAAACTGCCATTCTTGCAGGTGGAAAGCAGGACCAGAATAGAGATCTTGGGGGATGCACTGCCAGTACCTGAAAGGGCCAGAGGGAGTCCTGGGTTCTTGGATCTAGAGTAGTCTAGGAAAAACCCTCTGAGAAGGGATGGCCTGAAGGCCTGTCAGCCTGGACTCAGAGTCTACAAGGCTTGGCCTAGACCCAGGCCAAACGGGAGGGTGGGGCTGAACCTCACAACAACAGCTTGGCCTCCTCCCAGCCCTTGAAATGAGTCAAGGTTAGGCATCAGCTCCATTATTCAGCAGTGTGGGTCAGGAGAGTGAATGTTACTCTTGTTCTGAGATTGAAGGTAACTCTGTAACTTCCCCACTGCTTTTGTTAAACCTTCTCTGTTAGCTCTGTAACTGCAGGTAGTTAAAGAGAGTTAAATATTCGATTCTACCTGAAGACACTTTAGTTATTGTTTTAGTTTCTTAATGGATGTAAAGAAATTCCATAAGTGGGTCACTTTAACAAAGAGAAAACTATTTTCTCACAGTTTGATATTTTTCTGAGGTGCCCTTAAGTTAATTTGATTCTATTCATGTGACAGAGTAGAACTGCACCATAGGGTTTTGTTGGATGTAATGTTTATGGGTGCAGATAGCCACGTCTTTCTCCTGTAGAGCCACTAGCTGGGTTGGAGCCACCAATCTTTCAGTTTGGCAACCGAGTACTTAACTGTTCCACCACCAGGGCTCCTTTCTCACAAGAAAGAAATCTTAGGAGTTTTAGGAGGTTAGACGTCAGAATTCAAGGCACCAGCTCTAGTTTTCTCCCTCTGTAGGCCCTGGGGAAAGGTTCTTATCTCTTTTCAAATCTTTTCCTCAGTACCTTGACAATTTTCATGTGGTGTGGTTCCCTCTGTGCCTAATTTACTCCTTTTTTAAAAATCTCAAAAGTAATTGGTTTAAAATACACCCAACTGACTTCTGGCAAATGGCAGACTAAGTCTGAACAAGCTACCCACACCTGCTACAACAAAGATGTGAGAAGCCAAACAAAGGAGATACAGTTGATAATCCTGGAATCCTGAGCTTCAAAGGAAAAGACAAAGTGGATCAAATACTGACTAAAAGAAGAGACTGAGTGAAAATAGTGAACAAGAAGACATATAGAGCCATGGACTGTCAACTAGCCAGACACAGCAAGGCCATTTTGAATTTTTACAAGAAGCATTACAATTGGGGCAGCAATCTGATAATGGATTTCACTTGCCCAGAACTAAAACGGCACTCACACTGGCAGCCGGTGACCAGAAAACAACTGTGTCCACTCTGCCAACCACATCCACACCTCTTTTAGCCCCACCCACTGGACAAAGGTCACCACCTGCTCCTACACCACCTGACCAATGATAGATAGTGGCCAACATCAGTCCAACCCACCCTAAACTGCTCTACACAGTGAACAGAGAACTGCACAAATATTCCCATCCTCTATTACACCCACTAGGAGACAGGTGGGAAGCACCTAAATGCTGCCAAACCAGCAAGCAAACTAGCAAGCATTAGTAGTACACCTGACCTGCTCACTGTGATTTATAAAAACAATTTTTTTTTCAAAAAAGGGAAGGCACACCAACATACAATCATGAATTCAATACAGCACTGAAATGTTTCAGAGAAAATGGACAACCACAGTTCACACAAAGAAGCAAGAGAGAGTCAGAGCAAGTGACCAAAATACAGAGCCACAAAATCTCCCTGAAGAAATGGCATTAGAACTACTTAATAAAGAATTCAAAAGAATTATCTTTAGGTACTTTCAATGGATTGAGAGAAAGTCAAAGGAACACTGACAAAATTAAGGAAAACACAGAAAAACTTTAGAAGAATTCAGGAAAACAATACAAGAGTAAACTGACAAAATAAATTGAAAATTAGAAACCATACAAAAATAGCAAATAGAAAACCAGAAGATTAATACTAAGATTTCAGAAATAGATAACACATTGTAAGGGCAAAGGAGTAGAATTGAAGTGTGAGATAGAATTAGTCAGATTGAAGACAAATCTCTCAGTACTATTCTGTTAAAGGAATAATCAGATAAAAGAACATTTTTTTTAAAAAAATGAAGAAAAGCTAAGATTTATGTGAGAAACCATCAAGAAATAACATGTGTGATCAGAATTTCAGAACAGGAAGAAAGAAAGAAAGAAACGAACAAAAAGCACCAAGAACATTGTGGAAGAAAACATCCCTAATATCATGAAAGACAAGAAGACATGCATTCAAGAAGCTCAACAAACCCCAAACAGGATAGACCCCTAAAGAAACCCACCAAGACATAGCATAATCAAACTTTCAAAAACCAAAGACAAAGAGAGAATCCTGAAACTGGCTCAGGAAAAATGAAAAGTAACCTACAGAGGAGAAAAAAGTAAGACTAAGGTCTGGTTTCTCAGCAGAAACAATGTAGGTAAGAAGGCAATGGAATGACATATATAAAATGCTGAAAGAAAAAAGAAAATGGCAACCAAGAATTATATATACAGCAAAAATTTCCCCAAAATATGATGGCAAAATTAGGACATTTCTAGATAAACAGAAATTAAGAGGGTTTGTAAGAACAAGACTAACCTTGCAAGAAAGCCTAAAGGGAGTCCTTTGGATAGAGAATCAACAATGGCAGATCTGATATTAACACACATGACAACATCACCCAGAAATCAACCCAGAGATAGAAATAATGAAACAAAAATATATCTACAAGATTGAAAACAGGCAACCAGAGACATCAATTTGTAAACAAGGATAACTACAAAGCAAAAAGAGAGATTAAGTAGTGTAGTTACAGAACTTGAAAATGAAGAGGAACTCAAGACAATTTCAAGATATAACAGACTGTTTTAAACTTGAGATGAAAATAACAAATTACAGGGAACTTAAAAGAAAATTAATAAACCTTCTCATCAAAATTTAAAAAATAGGAAAATCATAAAGATTTAGCAAACACTTTGGTGGCATAGTGCCTAAGGCATTTGACAGCTAAGCAGAAGGCTGGCAGTTCAAACCCAGCAGCAACTCCTTGGAAGGAAGATTGAGCAATCTACTTCTGTGGTGACATGGCCTTGGAAACCCAAGGAGGGGTATCTATGAGTCGGCGACTTGATGGCAGTGAGTCTGGGTTTTTGCTTTTTTTTTTTTTGGTAAATAGCAACAACGTAAATGATCAGAAAATCTATAAAGAAAATGAACTCAGCACAGATTACATGGAACAAAGAAATCAGCAGTACCACAAAAAACAGCAAAATGACAGCAATAAATTCATGGCTATCAATAATTACAATGAATGGAAATGGATTAAACGTACCAGTCAAGAAACAGAGAGTAGGAGAATGGATAAGAAAACATGGCCATCAATATGCTGTCTACGAGAGACACATCTTAGACAGAAAAACAAAAATACACTAAAAATTAAAGGTTGGAAAAATATATCAAGCAAATGGAAATTATAAAAGAGCAGGAGTGGTGTTATTAATTTCTGATAAAACAGACTTTAAGGCAAAAACCAGCCTAAAAGACGAGGAAGGGCATTATATAACGACTAAAGGGCCAATCAAACAAGATGACATAACCATAATAAATATCTATGCATCCAATGAAAAGGGCCTAAAATACATAAAAGAAAGCACCAAAAAATACTTAAATCAAATTTTAACAGAAATGAAAAAAGAAATAACTCCACAATAATAAGAGACTTTGATTCACTACTTAAGAAGAGGAGCAGAACAACTTGGATCAAGGGGCTCACTTCACAGAAAATGAAGTACAGCAATGGGCCTATCCTTATGGAATTCACTAGGCTTGCCATGTTCCCCATCCTCCTGAAAAAGCTTGCTTGATAGAATAATGGAATGCCTTTCTGAAAACACAATTATGGCACCAGCTAGGTGGCAATGCTTTGCAGGGCTGGGGCAATGTTCTCCATGAGGCTGTATGTGCTCTAAACCAGTGTCCAATATATGGTGCTGTTTCTCCAATAGCTAGGATTCACGGGTCCAGGAACCAAGGGGTGGAAATGGGAGGTGCACCACTCACTATTACCCCTAGTGACCCATTCAAAAAATTTTTGCTTCCTGTCCCTGAGACCCTATCCTCTGGGTCTGGAGGTCTTGTCCCAAAGGGAGGAACACTCCCACCTGGAGACACAATACTTATTTCGTTTAACTGGTAATTAAGAATACCACCTGGCCATTTTGGATTCTTCATGCCTCTGAATCAACAAGCAAAGAATGGAATTACTGTATTGTCTGGTGTGATTGATCCTGATTACCAAGGGGAAATTGGATTGATATTACACAATGGAGGTAAAGAAGAATATGTCTGGAATACAGGAGACTTTAGCATGTCTCTTAGTACACTACCATGCCCTTTGATTAAAGTCAATGGAAAACTACAGCACCTTAATTCGGAAATGACTATTAATGGCCCAGACCCTTTGGGAATGAAGGCATGGGTCACCCCACCAGGCAAAAAAACACAACCATCTGAGGTGCTTGCTGAGGCCAAAAGGAATACAGAACGGGTGGTTGAAGAAGGTAGTTCTAAATACCAGCTATGACTATGTGACCAGTTGCAAAAATGAGGACTGTGATTGTTATGAGTATTTTTTCATTGTATGTGTGCAACAATTTTTTTTTTATTTTCTTCAGTTACAAAATATGAGATGTAAACAGGGCTAACACATTTTCAGTTGTATTTGTGTTAGTTGTATCATGTTAGATGCAAGTATGACTTTAAAATTGTCTTTCTTTAGAGATTGTATGTGGTATAAGGAAATGTGTGTAAATGCCAAATTAATGAGGGGTGGACTGTGATAGTTGGACTTGTGTGTGAACTTTGCTGAACCATAATTCTAAGTGGTTTAAGCAGTTGTTGTGTGGTCATTCCCACATTGAAATCTGATGTATCATAATGACCTCTGTGATGAGATATGCTGTTGAAATGGAGTTTCCTCAGAGGTGTGCCCTGCCTCCAGTATATATATATATATGGATGTTCTGGGAAAATCTTTTCTGCTGGATCTGGATCCTGCATCTACCTCATCATCATCTCTGTTTCCTGGGTTTGAACAGTGGCCTGCTGTATTGCCTGCTGATCTTGGGAGTGTTGCCTTTGCAGACTATGAGCCAACAATTTTCCATTTTACCTGCTGATGTTGCATTCATCATCTGCCAAAGTCAGCAACTGACTGCTGATCTAGGTTAGGTTAGCCCCTGCAGCTGTGTGAGTCAGGAAAAGCCTCCAGCTTGATGTTTGAACTCTGGACTTGCCAGCCTCTACAACTGTGAGCCATTTCCTTGAGGTAAATTTGTGTGTGTGTGTGTGTGTTTGCATGTGTGTATGCTTCACTGGTTTCGATTCTCTAGAGAACCTAACCTAAGACAAATGGATAAACAAATTATGGTACATATACACAATGGAATACTATGCAACATTAAAGAATAATGAAGAATCTGCAAAATATCTCATAATATTGATAAGCTATAGGATATTATAGGAGCTCTGGTAGCACAGTGCCTAAGACACTTGACTGCTAACCAGAAGGATGGCGGTTCAAACCCATCAGCCACTCCTCGGAAAAAAGGTTGGGCAATCCTACTTACGTAGTGATACTGCCTCGGAAACCCAAGGAGGGGTCGCTATGAGTCAGGGCCGACTCGACGGCATATAACAACAACAACAACATAGGATATTATGAGTGAAATTGGTCAATCACAAAAGGACAAATTTTGTATGACACCACTATTACAAAAAAAGTTAAGAAAAGATTTTTGAATAAAAAGAAACATTCTTTGATGGTTACCAGGGCTGGGAGGGAAAGGGAGGGTAGACCACTAACTAGAGAGGAGACACATATTAACATGGGTGAAGGGGAAGGCAATATACAATAAGGGGTAGGTGAGAAAAAAAAAATATCAAGGCAAAGGAAGACACTGGGAGGAGAATAAGACTTAAAGGCAAAAAAGGTATGTACTCTTACATACACAATCCTGAAATAACAGTAAAATAATAATCTACATGTGGATACATTGATAGACACACAACCTGAAGAGGGGTGGGAAGACAAATAGACCTACACTCACAAATATATATAGATTTTATGGAGGATATTTCAACATATGTATTTATTCATGCTGTAAATATATCCTTGAACACAGTAGACCATAAAAGGGGACAAAGTAATGAAAATTTCTTAGCCATAACCAAATACCTTGAGGGAATGTGTCACTGGGCATGCAGGCTGAGGACCATAGTCTCAGGGGACACAAAGGTCAATTGGCATAACATAGTCCATAAATAAATATCTTATGTCCTACTTTGGTGAGTAATGACTGGGGTCTTAAAAGATTGTGAATGGCCATTTAAGGTGCAACGATTGGTCTCTCCACATATGAAGTAAAGAATAGTGAAAAAATCAAAGACACATGGAAACAATTAGTCCAAGGATCACGTGAACTTCAGTCTCCAAGACCCAGAGTCCAGAAGAACTAAATGGTGCCCAGCTACCACTGCACCACTTTGAAAGGGATCATATTAGAGGGTCCTGGACAGAGAAAAATGTAGAACAAAACTCAAAATCATAAAAAGACCAGGCTTACTGTGCCAAAAAGAACTGGTCGATCTTCATCCATTTCAGGAAGTGGCATATGATCTAGAACCAATGGTACTGAAGGAGGAAGTCGAAGCTGCAATGAGAG
>NW_006922682.1:33125-34926 GCF_000298275.1 Orycteropus afer afer | reverse complement strand
AGAAGGATGTCATGCTTGGTAGGGTGGAGGGTCGACGAAAGAGGGGGAGGCCTTCAATGAGATGGATTGACACAGTCGGTGGCTGCGATGATGGGCTCAAATATAATAGCAGGAATCATGGAGCTGGTGCGGGATTGGGCAATGTTTTGTTCTGCTGTGCATGGAGTCGCTATGAGTCAGAAACTACTCAATGGCACCTAACAACAACAACAACATGGCAAGAATATTGAAAGTTGCAGGAAGCATCAAAAGAAGATGGAAGGAATACATAGAGTCACCGTACCAAAATGAATTTGTCAATGTTCATCCATTTCAGAAGGTGACATATGATCAAGAACCCATGGTACTGAAGGAAGAAGAAGTTGAAGCTGCACTGAAGGAATTGGCAAAGAACAAGGCTCCAGGAATTGATGGAATACCAATTGGGATGTTTCAACAAATGGATGCCATGCTGGATGTACTTACTTGTCTATGCCAAGAAATTTTGAAGACAGTTACCTGGCCAACTAACAGGAAGAGTTCCATATTTGTACACATTGCAAAGAAAGGTGATCCCACAGAATGTGGAAATTATTGAACAATATCATTAACACTAAACCAAACTCAAAGCAACCCCTCCTTGGGGTTCCAAGGCAATATCACTATGGAAGTAGATTGCCTAAGCTTCCTTCTGAGGAGCGGCTCGTAGGTTTCAATTGCCAACCTTCTGGATAGCAGTCAAATGCCTTATGCAAGTAAAGTCTTACTGATTATCACTCAAAAAAAAAAAAAAAAAAAACAGTTGCAGCAATATAATGACAGAGAACTTCCAGAAATCCAAGCTGGATTCAAAAGAGTATGTGGAACAAGAGATACCATTGCTGATGTCAGATGGATCTTAGCTGAAAGCCAAGAATACCAGAAAGATGTTTACTTGTGTTTTATTGACTGTGCAAAAGCATTCAATTGTGTGGATCATAACAAATTGTGGATAATATTGAGAAGAATGGGAATTCCAGAACACTTCATTGTGCTCCTCAGAAACCTGTACATAGAGCAGGAGGCTGTTGTTCAAACAGAACAAGGGGATATTGCATGATTTAAAATCAGGAAAGGAGAGTGTCAGGGTTGTATCCTTTCATCATACTTATTCAATCTGTATGCTGAGCAAATAATTCAAGAAGCTGGGCTATATGAAGAAGAATGTGCTATCAGGATTGGAGGAAGATTCATTAACAACCTGCGATATGCAGATGGCACAACTTTCCTTGCTGAAAATGAGGATGACTTGAGGCACTTACTGATGAAGATTAAAGACTACAGTCTGCAGTTTGGATTACAAATCAACATAAAGAAAATGAAAATCCTCACTACTGGACCAATAAGGAGCCTCCCAACAAATGGGGAAAAGATTGAAGTTGTCAAAGATTTCATATTACTTGGTTCCACAATCAACACCAATGGAAACAACAGTCAAGATGTCAGATAATGTGTTGCACTGGGCAAGTCTGCTGCAAAAGACATCTTCAAAGTGCTGGAGAGCAGAGATGTCTCTTTGAAGACTAAAGTGGTCCTAACCCAAGACACGGTATGTTTAATCATCTCATATGCATGTGAGAGCTGGACAATGAATAAGGAAGACCAAATAATTAATTCTTTTGAGTTGGGGTGTTGGTGAAGAATACTGAAAGTGTCATGAACTTCTAAAAGAACTAACAAATCTATCCTGGAGGAGGGGCAGCCAGAATGCTCCTTGGAAGTGAGAATGGCCAGACTTCATCTCACCTACTTTGTTCATGTTGTAAGAAGGGAACATTCCCTG
>NW_006922682.1:29674-30824 GCF_000298275.1 Orycteropus afer afer | reverse complement strand
TCAGTGATTGATTTTTCTATGCCCTTAAAGCATGTTGATGGGATCTGGATGGGGATTGCATTGAATGTATAGATTGTTTTGTGTAGTATTGACATTTTCACAATGTTCAGTCTCCCTATTCATGAACAGGGTATTTTCTTCCATTTATGTAGATACTTATATATCTTATACTTTCTTGAAGCTGTGTTTTGTAATTTTCTTTGTACAGGTCTTTTGTGTTCCTGGTAAGACTTATTCCCAAGTATTTTTTGTTTTTGATAGCTATTATACATGATATTGGTTTCCATATTTCCTTTTCTGAGATCTCTTTTCTGGAGTAGAGGAACCCAACTGGTTTTTGTACATTGATCTTGTATCCTGCAACTATGCTAAATCTCCCAGTAAGTTCTGGTAGCTTTCTTGCTGAGTCTCTTGGGTTTTCTATGAATAGGATCATATCGTCTGCAAATAGGGATAGTTTTACTTCTTCCTTACTAATTTGGATGCCATTGACTTCCCTTTCTTGACTTATTACCCTGGCTAAGACTTTCAATACAATGCTGTATAGAAGAGGTGATAGAAGGCATCCTTGTCTGGTTCCCATTTGCAAGGGGAATGTTTTCAGTCTCTCTCTATTGAGAACAATGGTGGCTGTTGGTTTTGGTTATATGCCCTTTACTATGTTGAGGAATTTCCCTTCTATTCCTATTTTGCTGAGAGTTTTGATCAGGAATTGGTGTTGGCTTTTATCAAATGACTTTTCTGCATCTATTGAAATGATCGTATGGTTCTTTTTCTTTATTTTACTTATGCAATGGATTACATTGATTATTTTTCTAATGTTGAACTATCTTTGCATTCCTGGTATGAATCCTACTTGACCATGATGGATTATTATTATTATTATTGATACTTTGTTGAGATCTATTGGCTTGGATTTTTTTGAAGATTTTTGTGACAATATTCATGAGGAATATTGGTCTATAGTTTTTCTTTTGAGTGATGTCTTTGCCTGGTTTTGGTATCAAAGTTATGCTTGATTCATAAAATGAATTTAGGAGGATTCTTTCCTTTTCTGTGTTCTAAAATAGGTTGAGTAGGATTAGTGTCAGCTTTTCTCTGAATATTTGGTAGAATTCTCCAGTGCAACCATCTGATCCAGTACATTTTT
>NW_006922682.1:28547-29264 GCF_000298275.1 Orycteropus afer afer | reverse complement strand
TTGCCCTCTAATCACTACTTTTGCTGTTTCCCAAAGATTTTGGTATGCTATGTTTTCATTTTTATTTGATTCAAGGAAGTTTTCTTTGTTTCATTTTTGTTTCTTCTACTACCCAGTAGTTTTTAAAAAGGGTGTTATTCAGTTTCTATGTCTTTGCTCTGTTACTGCTGATATTCTTATAGTTGATTTCTAATTTTAGAGCATTGTGATCTGAGAAGATGCTTTGCAGTATTTCAATGTTTTTAAATTTATTGAGGCTTGCTTTGTGGCATAGCATATGGTCTATGCTGGAGAGTGTTCCATGTGCTCTGGAAAAATATATATATTGTGCTCCTGTTGAGTGAAGTGCCCTGTATAGGTCAAATTGGTTGATTGTGATGTTTAGTTCTTCATCTTTCTTGAGCTTTTTCCTAGTTGTTCTATTTTTAGTGGAAGTGTGTATTAAAGTCTGCTACTATTACTATAGGAGTTCTGGTGGCACAGTGCCTAAAGCATTTGACTGCTGACCAGAAGGCTGGTGGTTCAAACCCAACAGCCACTCCCCAAAAGGAAGATTGGGCAATCTATGATTGGGCAATCTACTTCTGTAGCGACACTGCCTCAGAAACCCAAGGAAGGGTCACTATGAGTCAGATCTGACTTGATGGCTGTGAGTTTGGTTGTCTTTTCAATTCTGTTTAAGTCTGATTAATGTATTTTGGAGTTCTTTCATTGGGT
>NW_006922682.1:7731-8270 GCF_000298275.1 Orycteropus afer afer | reverse complement strand
CCAAGATTATCTTCTGTGTCTGTGTTAATTGGTTTCCCTTTTCTTTGTTGAAGAGGGACTTTGCAATCCTTCTGCCTAGTCCGCCATCTTGCCAGAACTCCCTGAGTATATAATTCTTTGTTGACAATTTTTTTTTCCTTCAGGGTTTTAAATATGTGATTCCATTTTCTTCTCAAGAAAATCTAAATTTTGGTACATGTTGCCAAATAATTTTCAGAGAGATTATTCTAACTTCCATTTCTGTGAGTAGCGCATGCTACTCATTCCCATCAACATTTACTTGTTCCCATCAACATTTTAATCTTTGTCTATATACTAGACAAAAAAATATATTTCCTTTGTTCTTATTTTCATTTATTTAATTTCTAGCGAGCTTGAACATCTTTTCATGTTAAATTAACCATTTATATGTCTTCTCTTATAAATTATTGATTTGTATTCTTTGCTTATTTTTTCCTTAGTTCTCATTTTATTATTATTATCTCTCTTTATATTTTAATATCAGTCCCTTAAATGTCTTGCAAATATTTTTCTGAGTT
>NW_006922682.1:4132-6638 GCF_000298275.1 Orycteropus afer afer | reverse complement strand
TTTTTACCAACTTTTTTAATGCATTTTATTGAAATATAATTTATGTACAGTGAAATACACAAAACTAAAGTGACATGGGTCAATGCACTTTTTTTTGTAGTGTTCTCTCCCCTCCCCTCCTACCTGTGACAACCAACAAAGTTTCCCTCCATATATAAACCTTTCCTTAACTTTCCACAACAATGAACTAATACTACATTGTCCTTCTGAGATTGACTTATTTCACTCGATATAATGTTGTCCAAGTTCACCAATATTATGCATTGTTTTGCAGACTCTACATTATTCTTTAGTGCTGCATAGCATTCCATTATGTGTATATACCATAGTTTGGTCATCCATTCTTCTGCTGATGAGGTTGTTTCCATCTTTTTGCTATTGTAAATAGTGCTGCAATGGACATGCATATATCTGTTCCTGTCCTGGATCTCACCTCTCTAGGATATATACCTAGTAATAGGATTGCTGGGTCAAATGGGATCTCCAATTCCAGCTTTCTAAGGAATCACCATATTGCTTTCCACAGTGGTTATATCACTTCACAGTCCCACCAGCAGTGTATGAGAGTCCCAATCTCTCCATATCACTGCTAGCATTTGTTATTTTCTGTCTCGTTGAATCTTGCCATTAGTCTTGGGGTGAGACGGTATCTCGTTGTTTTTATTTGCATCTCTCTGGTGGCCAATGCTTGTGAGCATTTCTTCATGTATTAGCTGGCCACCTGAATATCCTCCTTGGTGAAGTGTCTATTCATGTCTTCTGCCCATTTTTCAATTGGATTGTTAATTCCTTTGGTGTTGAGGTGCTGAAGTTTTCTATAAATCTTAGAGATAATTCCCTTGTCAGATAAGTAGTTATTGGCAAATGAGAATTTGTTACTGTCATTTTTGTTGTGTCCTTTTTCATGGTGTCAATTTCTTTGTTCCATATAATTTTCTATGCTGAGCTCATTTTGTTTATGAATCGTGTTATCACTTCCTTCGTTGCTTTTGTTTTAGTACTTGCTAAATATTTGTGCTGGTCCTCTTTTTTATTTTGATGTGAAGGTTTATCATTTTTTTTGAGGTTACCCTGTGATTTATAGTTTTCTTCCCAAGTTTAGAACAATCCGTTCTATCTTGCAGTTGTCTTGACTTCCCTATCATCTAGAAATTCTGTAATGAAACAGTTTTTTCTCTCTTTTGGATTTGTAGTTGTCCTCATTTGTCAATTGATGCTTCCGGTTCCCTGATTACAATCTTGTAGGCTTCTTTACTTTGGATACTTCCATGGCTGGGTTAGTTTCTGGGTTATATCATCATGTGTGTTAATGGTCAGTTATTGTTGGCTGTTGTTGCTTCTCTGTCCAAAGGGCTCCCTGTACTATCTCTTGTAAGTTTGATTTGGTTTTAATAAATTCCCTTAATTTCTACTTATCTGGAAATGTCCCAATTTCACCATCATATCTGAGGGACAATTTTGCTGGGTACATAATTCTTGGTTGGAAATTTTTCTTTCAGGGTTTTATATATACCATCCTATTGTCTTCTTGTGCCACAGAGAGCAGCAAGGAAAAGGCCATCCCAGGGGGGAAAGTGTCTCCTGAAGAAACCAATGGGACACCAAGCCCCCCCGCAATTGTCCCCTTTTTTCGCTGCTCACTATCAATGGTGTAAGTTTAGAGAGACTTTAGAGAAGGAACTTTAGGGAGGGAACTCGAGGAGCTTCTCCCACTCACGATTCTCTTCAACTGCATGGCATCCTGGCCCTGTGCTCATGTTCTGTTTGAAGGGGCCTGCCCAATCCTTTCAGCAAGTGGGGCTGGGAGAACTGACTATCCGTATGCAAAAATTGCAGAAGAGGAGTGAGCCGCAGGGATCCAGGTGAGGAGAGGGAACCCAGGCATGCCCAAAGCAGCAGGGCGGGAGAACCGGAGAGAGGAGAAGAATAAGCCCACAGACCAGGGCCAATGAGGAGTGAGCCACAGGGATCCAGGTGAGGAGAGGGAACCCAGGCATGCCCAAAGGAGCAGGGCAGGAAAACTGGAGATAGGAGATGAATAGGCCCAGGGACCAGGACCAATGAGGAGTGAGCCACAGGGATCCAGGTGAGGAGAGGGAACCCAGGCACACCCAAAGCATCAGTGTGGGAGAAGCGGAGAGGGGAGAGGAATAAGCCCAGGGATCAAGACAGAAGAAGAGTGAGCCACAGGGATCCAGGTGAGGACAGAGAACCCGGGCATGCCCAAAGCAGCAGGGTTGGACAACTAGAGAGAGGAAAGAAATAAGTCTGGAGACCGGGACAGGCAAGGAGTGAGCCACAGGGATCCAGGTGAGGAGAAGGAACCCAGGGACATCCAAAGCAGCAGGGCAGGAGAGTGGGAGAAAGGGGAGGAAAAGGCCCAGGAACTGGGACAGAGGAGGAGTCAGCCACAGGGACCTAGGTAAAGGTGGTAGGAGAGGTTTCCAACAGGGAGACAAACTTGTCTGTCAGCTTGTCCTATCATGGTGACATGTTGATGTGAGTT
>NW_006922682.1:2169-3652 GCF_000298275.1 Orycteropus afer afer | reverse complement strand
TGGGAATGACAGTTTGAAGAGGAATGGCATGGCATTCATCATCACAAAGGATGTTTCAAGATCTGTCCTGAAGTACAATGCTGTCAGTGATAGGACAATATCCATACGTACAAGGAAGACCTGTTAATATGACTATTATTCAAATTTAGGCACTAACCACCAAAGCCAAAGTTGAGGAAATTGAAGATTTTCATCAACTTCTGCAGTCTGAAACTGACCAAACATGCAATGCAATCATGATGTGTTAATTGTCACTGGTGACTGGAACGCAAAAGTTGGAAACAAAGAAGAATCACCAGTAGTTGGAAAATTTGGCCTTGGTGACAGAAATAATGCTGGAACTCACATGTTAGAATTTTGGAAGACCAATGACTCATTCACTGCAAACACCTTTTTTCAACAACACAAACGGCGGCTCTACTGGAATGCAAAAGTTAGAAACAAAGAAGAATCACTGGTTGTTGGAAAATTTGGCTTTGGAGATAGAAATAATGCTGGAGGATAGCATGATAAAATGTTGAAAGACCAACGATTATTCATTGCAAATACCTTTTACAACAACACAAATGGTGGCTATACATGTGGAGTTCATGAGACGGAGTACACAGGAATCAGATTGCCTACATCTGTGGCAAGAGCTGATGGAGAAGCACAATATCTTTAGCCAAAACCAGGTCAGGTGTTGATTGTGGAACAGACCATCAACTGCTCATTTGCAAGTTCAAGTAGAAGTTGAAGACAATTAAAACTAGTCCATGAGAGCCAAAATATGACCTTGATTATATCCCTCCTGAATTTAGAGACCATTTAAAGAATAAATTTAATGCATGCATTGAACACCAATGACCGAAAATCAGAGGAATTGTGGGATGACATCAAGAACATCATCCATGAATAAAGCAAAAGGTCATTAAAAAGACAGAGAAGGAAGAAAAGACCAAAATGGATGTCAGAAGAGAGTCAGAAACTTGCCTTTAATTGAGAATAGTTAAAGCAAATGGAAGAAATGACAAGATAAAAGTGCTAAACAGATGATTTCAAAGAGCAGCCCTAGAAGACAAAGTCAATTATTATAACGAAATGTGAAAGAATGGAGTTGGAAAGCCAAAAGTGAAGAACATGCTCAGCACTCCTGAGGCTGAAAGAACTGAAAAGGAAATTCAAGCCTCAGGTGCCAATATTGAAAGATTCTATGGTCAATCTATTGAAAGATGCAGGAAACTTCAAAAGAAGATGGAAGATGGATTTCAAAATGGAGTCTCGCCAGTGAGCAGCACGCTCTTTCCCTCTGGCATCTAATGACTTGGAAAACTAGGTACAACAGTTTGAATTAGGAACTTTGATGCTCTGAACACCTCACTGAATCAGAGTGTACCAAACACAGAAGAGCAGAATTAGAGGAAAGGCACAGGGAGATTGTTTAGGAAAGAGCTACTGGTGGAGGATGGACAGGCACCCAAGAGAGGCCATTGGAAATGTCACT
>NW_006922682.1:0-1389 GCF_000298275.1 Orycteropus afer afer | reverse complement strand
TTCTGCTCCCACCTTCTCTACCAATAACTTCACTCATTCAATAGAAGAAACCATATTCAGCCAATTACCATAAAACCTCCCACTTCAAACTCTAAGCCTTCTTTACGACAAACAGAAACACATATGCACACTACACACAGTGATTCCACCATCACAAAGAAAACAGCAGAGTGACCCAACACACCTGAATAAATAATAAAATAAAACACACCAAATTCACCTTTTCAAAATATTAAACCACAACCCCAAGTCAACACATATCAACATGTAACCAGCACCTAGAGACAACCTAAAGAGACAGCACTCTACCTGATTCCAGGGGCTTGAGAAGAGGTTCTGCTTTCCAGTAACCCCAAGAACTCTCCGGACCTGCACTACATGACTGCAAAGGTCCTAGTTTACACCTTCTTTTTTTTTTCTCTCTCGTGGTTAACCCCGTTCCTTGTTGGTTTTTTGTTTGTTTGCTTGTTTTCTTTCTTCATTATTCTCCTTCTCTACCTTTTTTCTCTTAGAGACTTACCCCAGATATTGCAGGTTTACCTCTTTCCTTCTTCTTTTCTCCCCTTTTTCGTTTTTTGGCTTACTGTTTCTGTGTGATTTCAGGTTGTATTTTTTGTCCATGTGCTTTTAGTTTTTTGATGGTTATTCAATTGTAATTTTTGTCTAACTGAGTGGGAGACAGCAACAGTCCCATAAGATACAAATACACCCACACCTCCTGCAACTTCACTTACTGAGCAAGAGCCAGCACCTCCTTCTCCACCAACAGGCCAATGATAAAAAAAAAACCACCAAGAAAAGCCTGAATCACCCTTGGCTGCTCTTCACAGACAATTAACAGAGATCTTAATACAATACCATGATGTTTCAGAAACAACAGACCATCACAGTCCACACAAAGAAGCAGGATAAAGTGGTAGAAACAAGGGAGTAGGATAGAGACCCAGAACACATCCCTGAAGAAGAAGCAACATTGGAACTCTCTGATAAGGAATTCAAAAGAATTATCTTTAGATATCTTCAAAGGATTGAGAGACAGACCAAAGAAAAAAACTTAGAAGAATTTTGGAAGAAAATACAAGAACAAAATGACAAAATGAATGAAAAATTAGAAATGATTCTAAATCTAAAGATAGAAATCGAGAAGAATAATACTAAATTGTGAGAAATAGATAACACATTGGAAGGGGAAAGGAGAAGAATTCATGTGATGGAAGACAGAATTAATGAGATGGAAGACAAATACCTGAATACTTCTTTGGAAAAGGATCAATCAGAAGAAAAAAAAAAATCAAAACAAATGAAGAAAGCCTAAGATTCATGTGGGATACTATAAAAAGAAATAACTTACATGTCATTGGAATTCCAGAACAGCAAGAGTAAAACAAA
>NW_006922681.1:292468-307482 GCF_000298275.1 Orycteropus afer afer | reverse complement strand
TTTGTCTGTGTTTTCCTCAATTTGGTTAATGTTTTCTCCCTCAATCCATTGAAGGTAACTAATTATAATTCTTTTGAATTCCTCTTAAGGGTATTCCAATCCTATTTCCTCCCCTGGTTATATTCTGGGTCTGTACCTTGCTTCCTTGTTCTCCTGCTTTATCTTGCTTTTTTTTGTGTGTGGACTGTGATGGTCTGTTGTCTCTAAGACATTGTGACATTTTTGTGTTTATATTTAACTGGTGATTGTACATTGGAGTGATTTTCCCAAGATTTTAGTGTTGTTTGCATGTATCTGAGTAAACAGGGTACTGAGCTCCTCTATTTGCTACTTGGTAGCACTTATGCACTCACTGCCTGTCTCCTTTGCAGTCATCAGCATCCTGTATGTCTGTGGTATCTTTGACAAGCAGAGTCCATTCTTAGGTCACTGGATTCTGAATGAGACTGCTGTCACTTTAGATATCCAAAATGGTTACTGCCTGTAAACATTCAAAATGACTTGTGTACTCTGGACTGCCAAAAGTCCAGAGCTCAGTTTTTCTCTTTCTTTACTGTTTCCCTTTCCAATCTTCAACTACCTGTGCAGTAGTCCAGTGCAGCCTTTGGTGAGCTGAGTGATTTTTAGCTAATTCTAAGGCCCTAACACCACTTGGAAATATTCAGGCTGTCCATGCCATCAGGATAGCTGAGCGTCCTCAGTTCTGTTTGTTCTTATTCATTGTTTTCTTTCAGGTTCTTCCACTAGTTGGTGTTTAATCCACTTTCATATTCTTCTGTTCAAAGCTCAGGGCTCCAGGATTATCTTTTGTGTCTGTGTCAATTGCTTTCTGTTTCTTTGTTGAAGTTGGTCTTTGTAGCTTGTCTGCCTAATCCTCCATGTTACCAGAAATCTCTCCTTGACTCTAAATTTCATTCATCTACAACTTAAACTTGCATATGAGTAACTGATAGGCTATCTCACAATTGGCCAGTAACATTGTTCTGACTAATTATATTGTGCTTCTCTATCACCCCTCCCCACAGAAGTAGTCAATTTGATTCCTGTAGATTCCATCTGTCTAGGTCCATATGTATAATCACCATTATTAACACTGTCGAAAAAAAGTACTTGGAACGAATATGTCATTGGTCTTGCAAAATCCTCTCATGCAAACTCTGACATCATTTCTATCACCACAGCCATATTTTCCAACTACTTGTGCTTCTTTGTTTCCAACTTTTACATTTCTACCATCAGTAATTATTGTTGAATCTTTATTGCATGCTTGGTCAATTTCATAGTTCAGAAGTTGGTAAAAACCTTCATTTTTTCATCTTTGGCTTTAGTGATTGGTGAGTAAATTTGAATTTTAGTATTAACTGGTCTTTCTTGTAGCCCTATGAATATAATCCTATCACTGAGAGCATTGTACTTCAGGATAGATCTTAAAATGTTCTTCTTGATGATAAATGTGGGCACCATTCATTTTCAATTTGTCAAACCCTCTGGTTAACCATATGATTATACAATTCAGAACAGACAATACAAATTGACTTCAGATTACTGATGCCTGTGATATCAATCTTTATGCATTGCATTTCAATTTTTACAATATCCGTTTCCTTGTTTCATATTTCATACATAACATACTTCCATTCTTAACAGATATTTGCAGCTGTTTCTTCTCATTTTCAGAGGTGACACATAGGCAAAAGAAAGTCCTGAAAGGTTTACTCTCAATATATTAATGTCCCATTTTCTTTGAAGAGGCAGTGCTTCCTCAGTATTTTGAGGGCCTTGTAACATGAGGAACTGTTATTCAGGTACTATATAGATAATTTTCCAGGGCTGTACATAAAGTTTTCAGTTGCTGAATTTTTCAGAAGTGGAACGGTTCATCTTTCCTCCTAGTTTGTCTTAATCTGGAAGCTCTGCTGAAACTTGTCTGCCTTGGGTAACCTTGCTGGTATTTGAAATACTGGTAGCATAGCTTCCAGTATCACTGCAAAATGCAAGCCACGAATGCATGACAAAGTGAGGTGACAAACTAGAGTGATGGGGTCTTCCTTGTAGATGTATGGATATTATCCTTTTATTAACAGTATTGTACTTCTGAACGGATCCTGAAATGATCTTTTTAATGACGAATGGGATGCCATTCCTCATCTAGAGGTCAATTTTTGCATAGAAAACCATATATGTATGTTGTTGTGTTGTTGTTGTTTGCCATAGAGTCAAACCCGACTCATAGCAACCCCTCCTTGGGTTTCCGAGGCAGTATCACTACGGAAGTAGGATTGCCCAACCTTCCTTCTGAGGAGTGGCTGGTGTTAAGATATATTAATTTATGTTTTTCTATTCATCTCAATGGTACCACATTTTAACCATCTAACTAATATGTCCTTCAATTTTTTTCATACAACCCAACATGCCCAAATCCAAATATAAGATCTTCTCAAAGCCCAGCTATCATCCTATATCCTATTATCAGTTAATCCAATTTATCTCTCCACTTTTTCAAGAAAAAGTCTGAATGCTATCCTTGAGACTTAACTATCACACTCATGTCTAAATCATCATCAACCTCTCTTTTTCTATCTTTTAAATGCCCTTGAAATCTACAGTTCTTGCCAAGTGTAAGCCCATATCCTGCCTGGAATTCAAAAGAAGTCTTTTAATAATCTGTGTATATTCTCTTATATTTTCCCCTGGCTTTCTCTCCATTAGCATCGGTTTCATCTTTATGAATGTCCAAACTGCTTAAGTTAGCACTGTGCTGCATCTGTACCTCAAACTCTTAAATGGAAAACCATTGCTCTTAGAAGAAATGTAAAATGCTTAAGTTCACATATTGCACATTATAAAACACATGCAATTATCCTTTATGAAAATATTTTACACAACGTAATCAAATATATGTGTGTAGTAATACACTTTTCAAGACATTGAAAGTTATTTGACAATACGATAGGTTCAGAAGTTGTACCTATAACTCAGAATTTAATTTGTGATTTCTGTGTGTGATGCTGCTCTTTATGGTTCAGTTGTTGTTGTTGTTATGTGTCGTCGAGTCAGCCCTGACTCATAGCGACCCCTCCTTGGGTTTCTGAGGCAGTGTCACTATGGAAGTAGGATTGCCCAACCTTCCTTCCGAGGAGTGGCTGGTGGGTTTGAACCACCAGCCTTCTGGTTAGCAGTCAAGTGCTTTAGCCATTATGCTACCAGAGCTACTTATGGTTCAGTAGTGTTCTATTATATGTTTGCACTACATTTTGTCTATCCATTCATCTGCTGAAGGACATTTAGGTTGTTTTCAACTTTTGGCTATTTTGGAAAGTGCTTCAATTAACATTGGTGAACCAGTGTGTGCTTTATTCCCTACTTTCAATTCTTTTGAGTATATGCAAAAGAGTGAAATTACTGGGTCCTGTTGTAAGTCTGGGAATTCCCTTTTTGAGGACTTGCCATCTGTTTTCCACAATACTGTATAGAACATTTTTTATTCTTGTACATGGTGGCTTTGTTATCCTGTCCATCTTAAAGCTTTATTCACCCTACTTTCAGACCAGTTGTCTTCCCCTGCACCCTCATATACAACCCAGTGCTCAATGACTTTGGTCTAACTTCTGACATTTGCTACAGTTAGTTGTTGCAACACCACTGTCACAATAATAACCCTGGACCTGAGGAATGCCTCAAAGTGGGATTCTAATGATGGATACTTTCTCTTCCTCCCAGATGGTAACTTTTCAAATATATATAGAGAAAGGCTGGTATGTATGAGTGAGTATATACAACTGTCTCTGTTATTCTGTGTGGTGTACCAATAGCAGTCCTCAGCCGCTATAATAAATGAAGAAATTTGACTAGAGGATAAAAACTCCTTTACACATCTACTCTCAATGGGTCTGGATAGCAATAATTATCCAGTACATGGCATGTTGTTAGAAAAAATTCATGGAGGTAGAAAAATTACAATAAAGTCTTAATTTATTCACTACTTACAAAATGAGACAGCAGTATTAGGAGAATGATCAGAAAAACTAAAAAATTCAAGTGGTTTGTAATTCCTATTTACAAGAAATAAACATATTTATGGGACATATAATAATAGTTCTCTCACTGAAATTGTCAGAATAAAAACGGAAGTCCATTCTTATCACGTATATTGGGAAGAATCCACACCCTGAGTTAACTACTTTTCAATTGACTGGCTTCTCATAGCATGTGTCTCATCACGCGGGATGACTACACCCTAAATGCCAAAATATGAGAATCATGGCTAAGCCAATTTGACACACAACCTTAAGCATCACAGCTGTTAATCAAAAATACTAAAGAAAGACATCTTGTATCAGAAAATGTTTTTTGAAAGCCCAACTATGTCAAACACTCTATCAATTCCTAATAATGTAAAATCAGATATTACATGGTTGATGCAAGAAGACAACAGGCTTTGATTTTGTTACTCAACAGTTATGATTTACTATTTGCTTTGAAAATGGTTATAACTATGCATACCTTTCCTTTTTTAGAGTCTGCTCTAGTTTCAGGTCTAACTACCTAAAGTTAGATTATTGCAGTTACTACTATGGTTTCTAGCCTCTTTTTCTAGTCAAATACCAAACTAATTTTCTAAAAAAATCATGCTACCGGAAAGTCTTCAATGTTTAATGTCTCTAAGATGAATTCATATTCCCTAAAGTGGCATTTAAAGTTCACTAAAAATGGATTCACTCCCATTCTTATTTTCCATACTCACCAACAGCTTTCTACAATAGCTCTGCCAATTTTCTATGTCCATCCTTCACTTAGCTAATTTCCTAACCTGTCATCACACTCATTTTCATGAAGAGTGACTCTATCCATACTTTTAATCTTGTTTTTCTCTGCTGATAAATTTCTCCCACTCTTTAAACATCTGTTATTTCTGATGTTACTTAATTATTAAATACCTTGAGCTACACTGATCTCCATTTTCTGAATTCCCAACCACAAGCTATATACACAACACATTATTTATTATTATTATTTATTTATTATTATTTTATTATTTATGATGAGTAAGGAGCTCTGGTAGCATAATGGCTAAGGCACTTGACTGCTAACTAGAAGGCTGGTGGTTCAAACCCATCAGCCACTCCTTGTAAGGAAGATGGGGCAATCTACTTCCGTAGTGATACTGCCTCGGAAACCCAAGGAGGGGTCGCTATGAGTCAGGTCTGATTCGACGACACATAACAAGTGATGATTAGTATCTCTAGATTTCTCTTAATGTTAATGATATACCAATAATTCATATTGGGAGAATTACAAGTTAGTGATATTCCTAATAATAGACAAGGCAAGTAATGCTATTGCCGGGTGTGTCGGGGGGAACCAGAATTAATCGACATATTCAGGAAGTACACTGTCATGCATACTCAACAACTACCCAACTACGAGAAAACTTTCAAATCCATAGGATTTTCAATATAAATACTAATATTTTCAACTAAAGATTGATAAATTACCATTATCTAAACACTCTATTTCAGAGAGCTTGACAAGAAGTATAACTAACACTAAATAAAGATGTTCTTTATTTGAAAATATATATTCTGTTTATATCTATAGTCAAAAATAAACTATTGAATAACACAAAGAAAGTTAAGAATCAAATTAAAATGCACAGTATATTCTGATAGATAGTGTGGCTTAAAAAATATATGCGGACAAGAAATATGTTGAAATTTGTAAAATTAAGTTATGAGCTTTCATAAATATTCCAGCGATGTTAAATAGAGGCTACCTTTATATACTGACTTTTATTCCTAGGATTTGTTGAAAATTGTAGCTAATTCCACTCTGGCACAGAGTAATTTCAATTTTGAAATACATTATATCAATACACCTCCTTTCTGAACTTTTTAACATTTTATATGTTTGCTTGACTTAAAAATCATCAAGGCTCTGTAATTTAATATTTAATATACTAAAATGGCTATTTTCCATGTTCTCAGTATTCTTGACTTGGGAAAAGTTTATTTAACTGAAATCACTTTGTCACACAGGATGATATTTATTTCAGAGTGTTATGAGGTTTTCTATTTTTCATAATTCTTTTCATAATATTTATTACTTCCTTATTTCTTAGAGTATAGATGAAAGGGTTTAGTAAAGGATTTACTAGAGTATAAAAAATAGCAACTAGTAAATCTTTATCCTCTTTTTTACCTGAACGTGGCCTAATGTACACAAAGAGCAGAGAGCCATAGAACATTGAGATAGAGAGAAAGTGAGATGCACAGGTAGATAAGGCTTTGCCTCTTCCCTCTTTGGATTTCATTCTGAAAATTGTGAAAAGGATGCAAAGATAAGAAATTAGAACTATGATGATAGAAAAGACCTGAGCTGATCCTGAAAGTATAAATATCATCAGTTCATTGATGTAAGGGTCAACACAAGAGAGTCTATATAATGGAAGAACGTCACAAAAAAAGTGATTAATTTGATGAGATCCACAGAAGGTTAACCTTAACAGAAGTATTACCTGAACAATGGAATGCAGGTTCCCAGCTATGTAGGCCCCTATGGTCATCTGAATGCAGAGTTGCTTTGACATCATGGTGTGGTACTGTAGTGGATTACAAATTGCCACATAGCGATCATAGGCCATTGCGGCCAGGAGAAAGCAGTCTGCAGTTTCAGCAAGGCAGAGAAAATAAAATTGTGCCATGCATTCATAGAGGGAAATCATTCTGTCCTTGGAAAAGAAGTTTTCTAACATCTTTGGGGTAATGGCACAGGAACAGCAAGAATCCATCAGAGCCAGGTTGGCCAGAAAGATGTACATTGGTGTGTGCAGACGGTGCTCCTTGAAAATCAATGCCATCAAACCAAGATTCCCCACCATGGTGATCAGATAGATCGCAAAGAACACCACAAACAGAAATGTCCTCAGATCTGGGTGATCTGTAAATCCTATAAGGATAAACTCAGTTGTCAAGGAATAATTGTCGTTGGTCATCTCTACTTTCTCTGTTGAAACACGAATTGTTGAGAGATAAGATTCTAATTTAGCGTGTCTAATTTTCCCTTTGACTTTGTCTTGGACAACAGAGTAGAGACACTTCTTTAAGCTTACCGTGCTGTCTCTGAAATGCATGAACACATACTTCTGAGGAATATTAGTCCCCTGCAGTGTGATCTTATGAGACCTTAAGCTCTAACGCTCAAGATTTGAAAGAATATTTGGATAAGTCTGGGAAAATGCTTGTAATGAAAACATTTGTGTATGTGAGTTTATACTGACTGTGAACAAATACAAGATTACCTAATGTTTTCAAATATTTCAATGTAAGTTTTTTAATTGACTATTCTTAAAATGCATTTAAAATCTATTTTCTCTCTCTCTCTCTCTATGTATATATATGTTTTACATCTGAGTAAAATATTTTTCATACACTTTCCCAGTGGAATGAATATTTTAAAATAGCATAAGTGTGTTAAATTTATAATTTGGAAAGTGTACCAAGGTCAGTGAGTATTAAGGGGGCTGTATAAAGAAAATTACTTTAAAAGTAGGCAAAAATAAATGCATTGATTCCTTAATAAGTGTATGTCATCTTCATAGTTCTTTTAACCCATTCTACTATGACAGAGAATATTTTCTAGTTTTGAATAAAATATTAATACTTCCTTCCTTTTTTTTGCAAACTTTCTATTTTGAGCCTTATGGGTTGTCTGTTGCTCTAATATTATGAAATTTGCTGATCATAGTCTCATAATTACGGCCATATTATGAGACTGGATAAACATTCCTTATGCATCCTGTCCAGTTTGTTCCATTGAGACTTCTACCATTTGTCAGATAGAAGCTCTCTATTGTTTGATTACTTGTTTAAGGTCACATTCTTCAGGTCATTTCCAGAACTATTTGTCTCTGTTAGAGGTCAGTGGTCACCACTTCCTAATATTGACAGAATCAACACTCTGTTGCCAGGAAGCATAGTGCCTAAGGCACTTGACTGCTAACCAGAAGACTGGTGATTCAAATCCACCAGTCACTCCTAGGAAGGAAGGTTGGGCAATCTACATCCATAGTGATACCTCTTCAGAAACCCAAGGAGGGGTCACTATGAGTCAGATCCGACTCCACGGCATATAACAACAACAGCAAGACAAATTCAGGTTCTTTAGGATGTTTAAATGTTCTTTTAAATGTTCTCTGTAATCTGATCCACACCCATCCTTATTACTCACTTTCACCCATAGCTCCTTCTAGTTTATTCACAGTGTCTGTCCATTGGTCAACTCCCTCATACCCACCTTTTGTGCCACATTCATTCATTTTCGTATACACTGACTCTGCCATGATTCTTAAAAATAATTATTCTGAATGTAAATATTTGGTACTTTGAAGGAGTATCTATATCCTTCCCCTCCCTTTTTTTTTAAGACCAGATTATATATAATGTTACTTATTTGTAAAGTTTTACTTACATAGGTCATTAATAAAGTTTTAACTACATGACCCAGACTACACTGATCTCCATTTTCTGAGCCTCTAAGCATGTTATGTACCCAACTGAATCTAGAATTGCTATCCTTTAAATTACATTGCTTTTTTTTATATGTGTATGCACAATTTCTTTATTACATTGTATACCTTTTGAGATTAAATGTGAATTTTACTTCTGTGAAAGGAGGTGCATAATAGTCTGGTAAAAAAGAATTGATTCAAATTTTAGCTCTGCCTTGACAACCTGGGAAAGTGAATTTCTTTTCAGTATCCTACTAAGGATACTAAGTGACTGCTCAGGCTTTGACAAATTGAAATGATTAGCTTTGAAGATGAACTTATTCAGGAAAATTTAGTTGTCTTTCTGTTATGGAATTAATTTTTTAAAAATTGTAAAATATATGTAATTATATATTATATATATATATATATAAATACGTGTAAAATATATAATATATATAAATACACGTAACAATACACATATGTGAAAATATATGTAACAAACAACTTGCTAGTTAAGATTTTTCAAGTACACAGCATAGTGACATTTATTACAATAATCATATTGTATGATCTTATGATATTTGTTTCTTTAAAAAATTGTAGTTTTTGAACTATATTTCAATGTCTTGATTAATAGGTTAAAGTAAGTTTGTTTTTTTACTTTTAACTTTCTAACACTTAGAAAAATGGAAAACTTATTCAATATTCTTAAAATTTTTGAAAACAAAATTTGTTTTTTTAAAAGGTTATATTTCTCATTAGCTAGTTATAAGAGTAGGACATCTCAACCTAATATGCTTATCCTATAAATGTTCTGATCAAATGGATTTATTATTCTATAAGATTGAAATTAATTTTTGAATAAACACCAAAAGGAAGAAAATGATTAAACATTTTATTTTTTTATCTAAAAATATTAAATATAAACCACCTATTTATTCAACTAAATTATAAATATCTATTAAAAATATTCCTGAATTTTCAAATAGAATTTGTTTGTGACCTTACCTGTATGTTTTGAAATTTTACCTTAATATCAGAGCTCAGGATGAATTACAGTATTGCGTCTCATCCTAGGTCTCCAGAGTTTTCAATTTAAAGAAAAGTTAGAAAAATAATGAGCTGAAATCTAAGAACAATATAAATAATAGATTTTGAGAAATAAATATATATGGATGTGAATAACAAAAGTAAAAGTAAATTGTAATATTTCTCTTACCTGAATTTCTCTGAGGAGGACTTGTAGTAGCTTGTTACTTGCCTTCTAGGATTAGGACCAATAGAATTTTTAAATATAAATCTTGTTCTCTAAAATATTTGGGATTAAAAGAATGAAAATTTTGCAGACTACTCGTAGATCAGTGACTGTATTTATACTGCAATGTTTGTTTTCCATCCAATCCTAAAGGGATTCTATCAAATTGAATTTCGGTGTGGAGATTTAGTCCCCACAACAGAGAAACCATGTGGCATTAATTAACCATACTCTTTTAAGATGTCGTGGTTAAAGAAATGACCCTCACTAAAGTCTGTGATAATCTTCTTGCTGATTATTATAAAACTGATCAAATTTTAAAATTCTGTTCACCATTCTATGCAGCAAATGTAAAATGAGCCAGAAAATAATCTCAGTCTGGTTTGAACACTTACTGGAGGACGTAGAGTTAAAGAGGCTTATCAAAAATAATTAGAATTTTGTTAAGAAAAGATGAAAAGGTGTGCTGAATCCAGTCAGGGTCACTGAGTTTTTCATTCATGAATTGGATATGTCCCCACATCCTTCAAACTTTCATTGACAAAACTTTGATGTTACTATTCAGTCCTAACAAATTAGTGAACTTATTCTCCTATCTTTTGTGTTCATGCTAGGTTGTTTTTGTTTTTTTCCTCCTCTCCATACAATTAACTTCTCAAGACACTATATATTTATTTTTTTAGTACATGTACAATCCACCACCTACATTCTACCACCACTATTACATACAGATATAATAGGGGCAGAATTTTCTCTGCTTTGTTCATTATTATATTCCCAACATCTTGATTACTTACTGGCACTTTGGAGTGAGAACTAAATATTTTTTGAATAAATGAAAAAAAAAAAAAAAGATAAATCTGTGCTCAAGAATTCTTAATAGTCTCTCACGATTCTTCAGACAAAATCCATTCCCATGTTTTGGTATTTCAGATACTCCACACTCTGCCTCCCTGTTACCTGTCCCCTTGCTTTCTGCCTCTCAGCACAGGACACTTGGCCACACACTTCACCTCTGTGCAGTCATATCAGTTTTGGCTCTATGAACTTGTTCATAATATTTGCTCACCTAGAAAACTTCCTCCCTCATTCCACGCCAATCCTTCTCATCCTTAAACTCTTTCTAATTTCCCATGTGGAGTCTTTCTCAGGTCCTTTAAACCACATTGAATTTTCCTTTTCTTTACCTTCATGGGACTTAACCTGCCTTTATAACACATTTGAAAAGTAAGAGCAACTTATCTATCCATTTCATTGTATGCCTTGAGTAAATATCCTTAAGCTAGGGATCATATATAAATCTTTTAATTTCTTCACAGAAAACTGACTGGGAGACTGACTAAAATGTACTTGTCAACTATCAGTTTTCTTCGCCCTTTATTACATACTTATAATATACAGAGTTTGTATAAGACGGTAGGCACAAGGAGGCACAATATGAGAATAGTATAGGGGTGAGAGGTTTGTAGATAGTAGAAGTATTTCCTGACAATGAACTCGTAAACTAGGGGAGAAGACACTTGTACTACTAGCTAGACAGCAAGTCAAGCTGTTATAAGCAATATAAAAGAGGTATAAACTTATCATTTGGGAATATGCAAAGAGATGAATAGTGACCAAAAGGAAGAAAGAAAAATTCTCAGTGGAACTGACATTTCAAATGGGCCTTGCAGGATATGTAGGTTATTAGTAGACAGAGATCATGTGGAAGGTCAGTAGCTTGGGAGAAGAACCACATGAGTAAAGGCCTGGAAGCTTGGAAGAGCAAGGTTTAATCAGAGAATGGATAGTAAACAAAAGTGGCTGAAGCTTAAGCATCCATTACATAAGGGTACCCATCTAAGAATATCAGGTGGAGTGGGGTGTTAGATTGGAAATTGTTGTATCTCTTTCCTTCCCATTTATTATTTTTCTGCCCTCGTCACTTCATTGAAGCTTCTCTCTTACTAAAATCACAAAAAATCTACAAAGGCCAACTCTAAAGGATATTTTGTAATTCCTGAGAAGCTGCAGTACTTGGTACTATTGAAATTTTTTTTACCTGTAGCTTCAATAATAACCACTCATTTCTCCTACCTTCTTAACTGTTCTGTCTCAGACATGCTGGGTCATGTTTCTTTGCCCTTGATGATGCTTGTCTTTCCCTCAATTCTGTATTTGGTTTTCCTTTTTGTAGTCTGAAGTTTTCCTGAGATTATCTCATCTACTTTTGGGTTGGCAATGGTCATCCATATGTTAGTGGCTTCACTACAGGCTACTCTCACTGCTCTCAAGTTAGATCTGACTGGGAATCCCAAAATTTTTGGATATCCCTTCATATCAGTAAAACCATTTGGAGTATATTAGTTTTACCTGTAAGTTGCATGCTTCTGTACTGTACTAAAATATTGTGTATATTATAAAACTTAAAAAACAAAGATAAAATGCATGCAATTTAATAAAATTAATTATATTAAAATAATTTGTTTTTTATACAAGTTAATAGTTTAAACTTTGTCTTCTCTCATTAATACTATTATTAATATATTAGTGGTAATTCTTATATTCATATTAAAATGTAAAGATAAATATCAGTATTTTGGAATCTTAGTTTAGTACCATGATACAATAATTCAAGGTCTTGCTTAAAAGTATTTCTGACATAGTTCAGAAAGATATCAAACAAAAATATCTTTCCCAATGGGGGAATGATGCCAATTTTAAGATGATTCCAGAAGAAGAAAAGACTTTCACCTCATTGAAGCTATGATACAAGCTTAGGTCCTATGACCCAGCATATCTAGCTGTCTGTAATATCTTACACATTGCTATGGAGTCGGATTCAACTCATAGTGACCCCTCCTTGGGTTATCAAGGTGATATCACTATGGAAGTGGATTGACCAACCTTCCTTCTGAAGAGTGGCTAGTGGGTTTGAACCACCCTTTTGGTTAACAGTCAAATGCCTTAGGCATTATGCCATCTTAGGTGGGATAAATGTGGGGTTTATGCACAGTTTATTGAAAGACACAAAAAAAGAATCACAGTGTAGATCCAATGGTTTTAGAAAAAAGACTTTGTATCTAAAGTATGCAAACACACTGCCATTGACTCAGACCCAACTCTTAGCGTACAGTAGATAATTATAAATTACTCAAAAACTAACTCCTCGGTATACTGTGAACCTTAATAGAGAAGGAGCTCCTAATTCTAAGTTATTGGATTACTATAATACAGAACTTCCATTTATGAGCTGGAACTTGTCAGACTAACTAGGTATAAATTCAGGTAGGCACAGGAATAATCCATTATAAGACTAAAGTGGTAGATCCAGAAGTAGGCATGAGTAGGACCAGATGACACAGTAAGCTACATAAGCAGACCTCATGTCATCCACCACTGTTGCACTGATGTCTCTCCCTCAGCTCATAGATCTGGCCAAATAGAGGTTCCTTTATGACCAGTTGACGGAAAATATAAAATACCAAGGTTGGTTCTTGGATGATCAATTTTGCATGGTGGTACAAACCCAAATGTATTGCTGCTTAACTATGGTTCCACCAAGGAGTGATCTTGAAAGACATCAGTAAGTGGAAATTATCACTTTGTGCACATATAGATTGATCATCTATTTCAATTTTAGAGAAAAAGAAGTGGTTCAAATGTAAAAATATATAGATTTGTGGTAGAAGATGGGTTAGATGTTGGTCAGTGGCCTACAAGAAGAAAGACAAAACATTAAGAACTAAAATATCTGTGGATGGATCAGTGGGAGCAGATAATAAGTAGGTACTAGTGTGGGCAAGGGAGCTCTGGTAACATAGTGGCTAAGACACTTGCCTGCTAACCAGACGGCTGGAGGTTCAAACCCACCAGCCACTCCTCGGAAGGAAGGTTGGGCAATCCTACTTCCGTAGTGATACTGCCTCGGAAACCCAAGGAGGGGTCGCTATGAGTCGGGGCCGACTCGACGGCACATAACAACAACAACAACAACAGTGTGGGCAAATTCATATCATAACTTATTTTCCACCAGACAGCATCTATTCTGGAAGTGACATTAAACGACCAAGTAGACAGAATGACTTGTTCAGTTGAGATCACCCAACTTTGCTCATCTGCCACCCCGTTGCTGGAAAACTGCTGTTGTTGTTGTGTGCCGTCGAGTCAAATCTGACTCATAGCGACCCTTCCTTGGGTTTCCATGGCAGAATCACTACGGAAGTAGATTGCACAACCTTCTTTCCAAGGAGTGGCTGGAAAAATAGGCAAGTGAAAAAAGTAGCTATGGTAGCTGTGATTGAGGCTATGCCTATATACTTGGGCTCATACTTTTTAAAGTTAATCTAACTATCATCATTCCCAAATGTCCAGTTTACCAGTGACAGAGACCAATGTTGATCACCTTATATGACAATATCCTGCAGTCACTTGGTGACAAGTTGGCTAATGTAAAACCCTTCCACCATGAAAATAGCACAATTTACATTGGAATTGACACATAATCCATGTATTGGTTTATTTTTTCATGTGTCTAAGACCACATGCACACCCATATTGGATGGTTGAAAAAGTGGTACATGACATAGAATTGGACTAAGAAACACACTTTAGAGCAAAGGAGAAGTGGCAGTGGATAATGAGTGGACCATGGATCTTATCATATTGCACATCATCCAGAAATTACTGGCTTAATTAATTAATGGTATGGTCATTTGAAAGGTCAACTAAGGTATGATCTTGCAGTAAATAGCTTGGAATGTGAGGACTTCATTTGCAGGGAAGCAGTATATACCACGAATCAATAAGCATTATATGCTCTTTGCAATGTCCTCAAGACTGTATTTATCTGGACCATATGAAATGAACCCAGGAACTCCCTAATAACCCACTGGGAAAATTTACACTTTTTTCAACCTAAACTCTGAGCTGTATGGATTTAAACTAAAATAAAAAAAAGAAAGAAAGAAAGAAAAGGGACCTCTGGTGGCATAGTGCTTAAGGCATTTGACTGCTAACCAGAAGGCTGGTGGTTCAAACCTACCAGACACTCACTCTTCAGAGGGAAGGTATGACAATCTCTTTTGTAGTGATACCGCCTCAGAAACACAAGGAGGGGTTGCTATGAGTCAGATCCGACTTGAAGGCAGTGAGTAGTGGTTATCAATGCCTCTCTATTGCATGTTTGGTCAATTTCAGAATGCAGAAGTAAAAGTCTTTGATCTCCAGTCTTTGGTTTTAGTGGTTGGTGCATACATTTGAATAATAGTGGTATCAGCTGGCCTTCCTTGT
>NW_006922681.1:284649-289393 GCF_000298275.1 Orycteropus afer afer | reverse complement strand
TGTATCCTTCCCTTCAAGGCTCAGGGGTCCAAGATTATCTTCTGTGTCTGTGTCAATTGGTTTCCCTTGTCTTTGTTGAAGAGTGTCTGTGCAGTCCTTCTGCCTAGTCCGCCATCTTGCCGGAACTCCCACTTTCCAGTTCTTAATTAATGTTTGCAGGTATTTCTTCCCATTTCAAGTCAGACCCCATCAGCAAATTAAGGTCTGGAAAGCTTTACTCCATCCACATCATTAAGGTCAGCTCTACTTTGAGGAGGCAGCTCTTCCTTACCCATATTTTGAATACCCTTCAACCAGAGGTGCTCCTCTTCCAGTACTGTATCAGACAATGCTTCATTGCTTTCATAAAATTTCCTAATATATCAGATAATGTCCCACTGCTATTCATAAAGTTTTCAGTGGTGCATTTTTTTCAGAAATGATGGCCCTTTCCTTTTTCCAATCTGTCTGAGTGTGGTAGCTCCACTGAAACCTGTCTACCCTGAATGACCCTGCTGGTATTTGAAATATCAGTGGATAGCTTCCAGTCTCACAGCAACATGCAAACCACCACAGCATGACAAAGTGTCAGACAAGTGATAGACTGCAATTTTTAAAAAGTAAATTGATACTGCCATCTACTAAATTGCATTTAGTAGATTGTAATAACATTTTAATAATAAAAATGACATTGATTTTAAGTATATTTCTTTGTGAAAATACATCTTAAGCTCATTTTATTACTATTATTTTTATTTTTATTATGCAGCATATTTTCTGTGTCACCTTTGTCTTCAACCATTTAGAATCACTTTCACTTTCTTTTCCAAATAATAGAAAGCTAATTTGTAAATGAATAAAGTTAGGTATGCAGTTACAAGAATTTTTTTAGCTTTTTTCATATGTCAATGTCTTTCTCTTTTGCTACATTGCTGAATATTTTATAATTTTTGTCAATATTGTGGATACAATATTCTCTCCTTGTCTAAATGCAATTGGTTCAATTTTGTTATATGACACATAAACATTAAATGTAATCCAGAAATGGAAATCCCAAGAAATAGAGTGTTTTGTGTAATTGTGTAAATTCAGTTTTCTCAAAACAAAGTAGTGACATGATTTTGTACATCTGCTTCCTGTTGAGTAATATACATTTTAAAAATTACCCATTTATTAAAATTGGATATGTTTAACCTTCAAATGGCTCTGAAAGCATTTCTTTCTTTCTTTCTTTTTTCCTAATTTTTAATTTAAGGGTTTGTTTTACACTCAAATTTACACGTACGTTTCGTTTCACTTCCCATTTACATTGTTCAACCATAACCCAGTCTCCTTCCCTCCCTGCCCAGTAACCCTCCCTCTATGCCCTTCATAGTTATGCACTCCTGTTTGTCCTACATTTCCTCCATGTGAATGTTGCCCTTCTGGTGCCCTGTGGTCAATTGCTCCAAGGGATGTATTTCCAAGGAGTATGTGGGTGCGTCACTCTGGGTTGAATGGTCTGCATATACATCTTGTTAACTACTGAGCTGAGAGCCAGCCCTTGGCAGTGAACTTTATTCCAGGACCAAAATGTATCCCAGGACCATAGTATTGGGGGTTTCAGCAGACTCCATTTGACTAGTAATTCTGGTCAATATTGAGTTTTTGGATTTTGTTCCACATTTTTCCTCCCACTGTATCCAGGATCTCCAGATTTGATCCTTTTCTGATTGATAGGCATTGGTGGCTGGGCACCATCCAGTTCTTCTGGTCTCGAAGGCCATCATGTCCTAGGGCTGATTGCTTCCAAATGCCCTTTTCCCCCACCCACTCTTCTTTGCTTCTGACAATAAGAGAGCATTAGGTGAATCTTAGATGGCAGCTTGAAAGCTTTTAAGACCCCAGTCACTATTCAACAATATAGGATTAGGAACAAGGCTGTTATGTATTTTGTTGTGCCAATTTAGTGTGGTGTCCCCCAGTACTGTGGTCCAGACAATACTGTGGTCCTGAGATGGTAGATCCATTGGATTTCTCTCCAACAGTGCTTGGGTGTCTGTGAGGAATTACTCTGTTTGTCTTCTGTGGTTTCTGTAAGGATTGCAGGTATTTTGTATCACTGGTGCAATATTAACCTCCACTGAATCTATCCTTTGTTTAGAGTATACTCCTGTTCAGTGACACCCATCTGATCCTCTCAGGTGTTTGTTTATCTGTACCCTGGTGTTTGGTGTTAATGGTAGTGCAATAGTGTGGGCACACTGTTTGGTATTAGCATCTGTCATCTATCTCATATGTGCACAATTCTGTGTTCTCCCTTTTTCTAATGTTATCATGGTGGTCACAGACTCTTTCCATACATCTCTCCCCTTACCCACGTCAGCATGTGGGCTCCAACTAGGCTGGAATTAACCCCTCCCCTCCCCCTCTACATCCTGGTAACCTACAATGTGAATTCCCTTTCCCAAGCAAACCCTTTTTTGTCTTTTTTACAGTAATACAGTATTTGTCCTTCTGTGATTGACTTATTTCACTCAGCAAAATGTCCCGCAGGCTCATCCACATTGTGAGATGATTTGCACATCTTTCATTGTTCTTTAATGTAGCATAGTATTCCATTGTGTGTATGTACCATAATTTGGGTTATCCACTCATCTGTTGATGAGCATTTAGGTTGTTTCCATCTCTTTGCTATAGTGAATTGTGCTGCAATGAACATAGGTGTACATATGTCTGTTTAGGCACTGTCTCTCACTTTTTTAGGATATATTCCTAGTAATGGAATTGCTGGGTCAAATGGTATTTCTATTTTCAATTTTTTAAGGAAATGCCATACCACATGACACAATGGTTGTACCATTTTACAATCCCACCAGCAGTGCAAAACAGTTCTAATCTCTCTGCAACCTTGCCAGCATTTGTTATTTTCTGTCCAGTTGAACTTTGCTATTATTGCTGGGGTGAGATTATATCTAATCGTATTTATTTGCATATCTCTAATGACTAATGATCGTGAGTAATTTCTCATGTGTTTGTTGGCCACCAGTGTATAATTTTTTGTGAAGTGTCTGTTGAAGTCTTTTGCTCATTTATGAATTGGGTTGTTTGTCTTTTTGGTGTTGAGGTGTTGAAGTTTTCTATAGATTTTGGAGGTAAGTCCTTTATCAGATATATCATACGCAAATATTTTCTCCCCATCTGTAGGTTCTCTTTTTACCCTTTGATGAAGTCTTTCAATGCACATAAGAATTTAATTTTTACAAGGTCCCAGTCATCTGGCTTCTCTTCTACCTCCTGGGCATTCTGGGTTATGCTTGATACTCTATTTATGCCATAAATTAGGGCCCACAGATTTACCCCTATTTTATCTTTGATGAACTTTGTAGTTTTGGGTTTTACATTTAAATCTTTGATCCAACTTGAGTTTATTTTTGTTTATGAGTTGAGGTATGGGTCTTGTTTCATTTTTCTGCAAGTGGATATCCAGTTTTGCCAGCATCATTTTTTAAAGAGGCTGTCTTTTCCCCATTGAATGGGTTTTGGAGCTTTGTCAAAGATCAGTTGTCCATAGATAGGTGGCTCTATATCTGAACTTTCAATTCTGTTTAATTGGTCTATCTCTCTATCCTTGTACCAATACCATGCCATTTTGACTACTGTGGCTGTATAGTAGGTTTTAAGATCCAGGAGTGTGAGACCTCCCACTTTGTTCTTCTTCTTCAGAAGTGTTCTGCTTATCCAAGGTCTCTTTCCTTTCCATATGAAGTTAGTAATTTGTTTTTCCATGTCCTTAAAAAATTTTGTTGATATCTGGATTGAGATTGCATTAAATGTGTAGACTGCTTTAGACAGTGTTGACATTTTCACAATATTCAGTCTACCTGTCTATGAACAAGGTAGGTTCTTCCATTTATGTAGTGCCTTTGGTGTCTCTTGTAATAGTGTTTTATAGTTTTCTTTATATAGGTCTTTTGTGTCTCTGGTGAGGTTTATTCCTAGATATTTTATCTTTTAATAGCTATTGTAAATTGTATTGTTTCCCTTATTTCTTTATCAGAGGACTTTTAGTTGGTGTAGAGGAGTCCAACTGATTTTTGTATGTTGACCTTGTATCCTGCTACTTTGCTGAACCTCTCTATTGTTGTCATGTTGTTGTTAGGTGTCGTGAAATTGTCTCTGACTTATAGCAACCCTATGCACAGCAGAACGAAACACCTCCTGGTCCTGAGCCAGCTCCATGATTCTTGCTATACTTGAGTCCGTTGCTGCTGCCAGTGTGTCAATCCATCTCGTTGATGGCCTTCCCCTCTTTCATCGACCCTCCACCTTACCAAGCATGACATCCTTCTCTAGGGAATGGTCTCTTCTGACAATCTGACCAAATTATGTGAGACAAAGTCTGACCATTCTTGCCTCCAAGGAGCATTCTGTCTGCACTTTCTCCAGGACAGACCTGTTAGTTCTTTTAGCAGTCCACGGTACTTTCAGCATTCTTCGTCAAGACCACAGCTCAAAGCCTCAATTCTTTTTCAGCCTTCCTTATTCATTGTCCAGCTCTCACATGCATGTGAGGTGATTGAAAATACCATGGTTTGTGTCAGGTGCACCTTAGTCCTTAAGGAGACATCTTTGCCCCTCAGCACTTGAAAGAGGTCCTTTGCAGCTGATTTGCACAATGCTATATGTCATCTGATGTCCTGACTGCTGCTTCCATTGGCATCAATTGTAGAACCAAGCAATGTGAAGTCTTTGACAACTTCAATCTTTTCTCCATTTATTGTAA
>NW_006922681.1:283413-284364 GCF_000298275.1 Orycteropus afer afer | reverse complement strand
ATTATTATTTGATATGTTGTTGGATTCTGTTGGCTAGGATTTTGCTGAAGATTTTTGCATCTTTGTTCATGAGAGATATTGGTCTGTAGTTTTCCTTTTTAGTGGTGTCATTCCCTGGTTTTGGTATTAGTGTTATGCTTGCTTCATAAAATGAGTTTGGAAACATTCTGTCTTTTTCTGTGTTCTGGAATAGCTTGAGAAGTATAGGTGTCAACTCTTTCCTAACTGGTAAAAATCTCCAGTGAAATCATCAGGGCCAAGACTTTTCTTTGTGGGGAGTTTTTTATGACCTGTTCAATTACTTCTTTTGTTATAGGTCTGTTCAATTATTCTATCTCTGAGTAGGACAGTTTAGGTAGGTCTTGTGATTCTAGAAACTTGTCCATGTCTTCTAGGTTCTCAAATCTGATGAAATACAGTTTTTCATAATACTCTGTCAGTATCTTTTTTTTTTTTTAATTTCAGTTGGTTTTGTTGTGATGGCACCCTTTTCATCTACTATTCTTGTAAATTTCATCTTCCCTTTCTTTTCTAATGGTTCATCGATTTTGTTAATCTTTTAGAAGAACCAGCTTTTTGTTTTGTTGATTTTCTCCATGTTTTTTTTTTTCTCTTCCATTTATTTCTGCTCTGATTTCTATTGTTTCCTAACTTCTATATAATATAGGATTCTTATGTTGTTCTTCCTCTAATTGTTGGACTTGTTGAGTTAAAATATTGATTTAGTCTCTTTCCTCTTTTCTGATGTATGCATTTATTACTTTAAACTGACCTCTGAGTACTGCTTTTGCTGTGTCCCATAGGTTTTGGTATGATGTATCTCCATTCTCTTTTGTTTCTAGGATTTTTTTTTTTTTTATTTCACTTTTTATTTGTTCTGTTACCCAGTAGTTTTTGAGCAGTGAATTGTTCAGCATCCATATTTGATGTTTTTTTTTTTCCCTTGATCTT
>NW_006922681.1:258554-283313 GCF_000298275.1 Orycteropus afer afer | reverse complement strand
CTTTTTGTTTCTAGGATTTTTTTTTTTTATTTCACTTTTTATTTGTTCTGTTACCCAGTAGTTTTTGAGCAGTGAATTGTTCAGCATCCATATTTGATGTTTTTTTTTTTTTCCCTTGATCTTCCTATTACTAATTTCTAACTCTATAGAAATGTAGTCCGAGATGATGCTTTTTAGTATTTCAATGCTTTTGAATTTACTGAAGCTTGTTTTATGTCCTAACATATGATGTATTCTGGAGAAGGATCCATGTACACTGGAGAAGAATGTGAATTGCGCTTTTGTTGGGTTGAATGTTCTGTATATGTTTATGAGGCCGAGTTGGTTGATTGTGTTGTTGAGTTTTTCTGTGCCTTTGTTGAGTTTTTTTCTAGTTGATCTGTCCCTCCTTGAAAGTGGTATGTTAAAGTCTCCTACTAGTATTGTAAAGTTGTCTATTGTCCCTTTTAATTCCATTAATATTTGCTTCACATATGTTCGAGCATTTTCATTGGGTGCATAAATATTTATTATTGTAACATCTTCTTTGTCAATTGACTCTTTCACCATCATATAGTGTCCTTCTTTGTCTCTTATGTTTTTCACCTTGAAGTCTATTTTATCATAAATTAATGTTGCCACTCCTGTTCTTTTTTTATTACCATTGCCTCAGTATATTTTATTTCCACCCCTTAATTCTTAATTTGGTTTTATCTTTGTGTCTAAGGTGGGTAGCTTGTAGGCAACATATCAATGGATCTTCGTTTGTTATCCAGTCTGCCACTCTCTTTCTCTTGATTGGTGCATTTAGTCCATTTACATTGAGTGTAATTAATGATAGATATGAATTGATTGCTGTCATTCTATTGTGTTTTTTTTTTTGTGTGTGTGTGTGTGTGTTGTTGTTGTTTTCTTGGTCCATATACTTTTTTGTTCTGTGTTTGATTTGTTGTCAAATGTTTCCTCTCTTTTCTTCTTTATTGTTGGTTTTGTGCTTATTAAACCTATATGTTTCTTTCCTTCTGGATTTGCTTAGGGGGATTGTTAATTTTCTCTGTGGTTACCTTGGAGTGAATTATTGTCTCTACATTTTTAGAACAGTCTGTTCTATGAGGATATTGTCCTGTTTTCCTCTCCATTTAGAAGTTTGTAACTAGAAGTTTTATTTCCTCAATTAGCTTAGTTGTTGTTGTCATGTACAGATTGGCTTCCTTGATTTTTAGTGACAATATTTTATGGTCTTATTTTGAGTTTCTATTTCTGATTTGGTTTCAGTGTTTATGTCATGTATCCTGATTTTATTGATCTGTGTTGTGGGTTCTCTATTGGAAAGACTTCCTTAAGCATTTCTTGTAGGGTTGGTCTGGTTTTCACAAAATCCCATGATTTCTTTTGTCTGAAAATGCCTTGATTTCACCCTCACATTTGATGGATAATTTGTCTGGACATAGGATTCTTGGTTGGAAACTCTTTTCCTTCAATGATTTATATATGCCATCGCATTGTCTTCTTGCCTACATTGTTTCTGCTGAGTAATCAGAGCTCAGCCTAACTGTTTGATTATTATAAGTAATATTTCTTTTGTCCCAGGCAGCTTGCAAAATTCTTTCTTTGTCTTTGGTTTTGGAGAATTTGATTATAATATGACTCGGTGTTTTTCTCTTGGGATCTATCCTGTATGGAGGTCTATGAGCTTCTTGGACAAATATCTTTTCTTCCTTCATGATATGGGGGAAATTTTCTGTTAGTAGGTCTCCCACAATTTTCTCAGGTTTTTTTTTTTTTTTTTTCTTTTTTTGCCTCTTCTTGTCCTGGAATTCCAAATAAGGTGTATGTTGTTTCTTTTCATGTTATCCCATATAACTCTTTGTTGTTGTTGTTATATGCCATCCAGTCAGACCCATCTCATAGCGACCCCTCCTTGGGTTTCCGAGGGAGTATCACTATAGAAGTAGATTGCCTCGTCTTCCTTCCAAGGAGTGGCTGGTGGGTTTGAACCCCCAGTCTTCTGGTTAGCAGTCAAGTGCCTTAGGTTCTCTTCATATCTCTTAAATCTTTGTTCTGATTTTTCTTCATACAGGCTGTTGTCCAGAGATTTGTCTTCTAGTTGGGAAATGTGTTCCTCAGTCAGTTCTATCTTACTCTTTTGTGCTTCTACTGTATTGTGTAATTCTGTAATTTTGGTATTCATCTTCTGGATTTCTAACTGCTGTTTTTGTATGAGATCTGATTGTGCATTAATATTATTATTTTGTTCTTGAATGATTTTCCTGAGTTTCTGAGGAACTGTCTGTGTTCTCCTTGCTTCTGTTTGGGGGTTCCTTAGAATCTTGTAGAGCTCTTTAAGTGTATCCTCTAAGTTCCTTCTCAGATAATTCTATTGCTTCCTCTTCCTCCGTGTTTAATGAGTACTTTGTTTGGGGTTTTGCTTCTAATGGCTTGCCCTGTTTTTGCTTGTTTGTTTATTTGATTTGAGATTGCGTGTTGTTTCCTAGACATTTTGAGGTTATCTTTAATTGTTGGTTATGTACTGATTTGTTTTGTCTTAGTTTTATGATTTAATATTTTGAAAATAAGGAGCTGGTGTATTTTATTTTTCTGGTTATTAATTCAGGTGTGCTGGGTTGCTCTACAGATTTCTTTGTGATTATGTAATTGTTGTGTGGAATATGGCTTCAGGTCTCTGTTTGTCATAAAGAGGGTTTAGGATGTGAACCAGTGTGTATTATGGTTGCTGAATGTGGTTTTTCTATTGAGTGAGTGAAGGTATAGGCAGAGAAAGTGAGAGGAGAAGAGAGAATGATGAAAAGCTCCAAGGTGTCAGGAGCAGTTTCTAGGGCTTTGAGCAGGCTGCTAATGATGACTTTGTACTGTTATTCACAGGTCCACAACTCAAGTTCAGCAAAGATTCTAATTGTTAGGGAGCCTCCACTTTCTGCCAGGTTCAGACACACAAAAAACCATGCTCTCGAGGCCCCTTTCTGCCAAAAAGCTGATCTAAGATAACTTCCCCATTCTGAAATCTGCTGCAGGAGTTCCTCCCAGGGCATGTCCACTTGCGATATCAATGTTCTCTCTGCTTGGGTTTCAGCAGTGCTGGAGACAGGGAAATGAAGGCATTTCTTTCTTAATCAATTTTTCAGCATCAGAAAGAATGGTGAGTTGTTAGTTCTCATCTTCATGGAAATTTGAAGTTTTAATATTATATATCTCCAAGGAGACATCAAAATACCACACAAGCAGCAAGAAAGCTGATGGACACGTCTCTGTGTAAAATAGAAACAGAGTTTTTTGTGTAAATTCAATTGTTTCTCAAAATAAAATTAATGACACAATTTTGTACACCTGCTTCTTGTTGAGTGGTATACATTAAAAATTTACCTATTTATTGCAATTGGATATGTTTAAGCTTCAAATGGGTCTGAAGGCATTTCTTTCTTAATCAATTTTTCAGCATTAGAAAGAACGGTGAGTTGTTTGTTCTCATCTTCGCTGAAAGTTTAAGTTTTAACGTTATATACCTCCATGGAGATTTCAAAATACCACACAAACAGCAAGAAGACTGATGGAGAAGTCTCTGTGTACAACTCTTTTTATGTAGACTGAGTGCGGGTCATTGAGTTTCCAAAGTGGAACATTAGCCTTGAATGAGCCTGTCTAGCTATCTATCACACCATTAGTATTTTCTATTTTTCCATTTCATAATTAAGTCAAGAGCTATTAAACTTTCTGGATTTTTTTTTTTAATTGTTGTTTGGAGGAAAATTTACAGAGCAAATTTGCTTTCCATTTAACCATCTATGCACATTCTGTTTTGTGGTATTTACTGCTATCACCACCCTGTAGAAGCATTCCTCCCACTTCCTCTATATATATACTCCTTCCCTTCATTATTCCTTCCCATTCTGTTGACTTGCCTAGCTCTATCCCTGTGAGAATACTGTCCTCTTGATCACATACGCTTAACTGTAGTAATGAGTTTATACTCTCATGATATGACAGCTCACTTTATAGGTCTGTCTATCATTTGGGTGTCAGTTGAGTCACTGGGGTCAAGTTTATTTCCTAGCTTAAAGGTTATCTGAGGGCCACAGTGTTGGTGAAGAATACTGAAAGTACCGTGGACTGTTAAGTGTACCTCCAACTTTGCTTCTCAGCACCATATTGTTTCCTTGCTTAAGTATTCCTGGGTTCAGTGAAGGATGTGGAATGGTAATATCATAGATGTCCCTGAAATCATTCCTCATTTGTGGATACAATTATATTCAAGGTAACTGAATTCTAAAATGTCTAGAATTCTCATGTTGTGGAAATTCAGCAAATGCTTCTCAGCCTCAGCAAATACAGTATCTGCAATCATAAAGTTCCAAGTCAGTGGCCCCTTCAAATACTATTTTGTCTAAGTGCGTGAACCTCACATATCCCTCTGAGAGACAAATTGATGTTTTGATCCCCCAGGCAGGGACTTTTAGGTGAGCATAACTCCTTAAATAAGGCTTTACTGCATTTTTTTTTAAAGCAATTCTGGTGAGTATGTAATTAAATACTTTTAATTTGCATTTCCCTGATGACTAATGATGTTAAGCATATTTTCATATGCTTATTACCCATCTGTATATCATTTTTTCTTTTATTATTTATTTCATTTTTTCTTTTCTTTCTTTATTTGCAATATTCCCTCTCCTCCCTTCCCACACCTGTAACCAACAAAAAAAGTTTCCTTTCAGACCTTTCTTTGACTTTTTACAATAATAAACTAATACAATATTTCTTCTTCAGTGATTGAATTATTTTACTCAACATAATATCCTCCAAGTTCATCCATGTTATGCAGATTGTACATTATTGCTCAGTGTTGCATAGTATTCCATTGTGTGTGCATAATATTCCATTGTGTGTATGTACGATAGCTTGGTTATCCATTCTTCTGTTATTGGGCACCTAGATTGTTTCCATCTTTTTTACTATTGTAAATAGTGCTGCAGTGAACATGAGTGTGCATATATCAGTATTAGTCCTGGCTCTCTTTTCTTTATGATATATACCTAGTAATGGGATTCCTAGATCAAGTGGTATTTCTAATTCCAGTTTTTTAAGGATTTGCCATACAGCTTTCCACAGTAGTTGTGTAATTTTACAGTCCAACCAGCTGTATATGAGAGTCCCAAACTCTTCGCATAGTCATCAGCATTTGTTTTTTTCTGTCTTGCTGAACTTTGCTACTAGTGCTAAGACAAGATGGTATCTCATTGTTTTGAATTGCATTTCTCTAATGGCTAATGATTGGGAGCATTTTTTCATGTGTCTGTTGGCTGCTTGAATATTCTCTTTGGTGAATTGTCTATTCAAGTCTTCTGCCAATTTTTTAATTGGATTATTTGTCTTATTGTTGTGGAGATGTTGGAGTTTTCTATAAATTTCAGAGATAAGTTTCTTGTCCGATATGTCATTGCTGAATATTTTTCCCAATCTGTAGGTTCTCTTTTTAGTCATTTGGAGAAAACTTTTGAAGCACACAAAATTTTAATTTTTAGAAGCACCTTTCTTCCAGTTTATCTTCTGCTATTTGTGCATTTTGGGGTATGCTTGACTGTCTATTTATGTCACAAATTGTTGTTGTTGTTAGGTGCTGTTGAGTCTTCTCTGACTCATAGTGACCCTATGCACAGCAGAAAAAAAATACTGCCCATACCTGTGCCAGCTCTACAATCCTTGCTATGCTTGAGCACTTTGCCACAGCCACTGTGTCAAACCATCTCATTTAGGGACTTCCCCTCTTTTGTAGACCTTCCACCTTACCAAGCATGACATCCTTTTTCAGGTAGTGGTTCCTTCTAACATGATCAAAGTAGGTGAGATGAAGTCTGGCCTTTCTTGCTTCCAAGGAGAATTCTGGCTGCACTACCTCCAGGACAGATTTGTTAGATCTTTTAGCAGTTCATAGTACTTTCAGCATTCTTCACCAACACCACAACTCAAAAGCATCAACTCTTCTTCAGTCTTCCTTATTCATTGTCCAGCTCTCACATGCATATGAGGTGATTGAAAATACCATGGCTTGTGTCATGTTCACCTTAGTCCTCAAGGAGACATCTTTACTCTTCAATACTTGAAAGAGTTCCTTCACAGCCTATTTGCCCAGTGCTATACATCATCCAGGAGCTCTGGTAGTGTAGTACCTAAGGCACTTGACTGCTAACCAGAAGGCTGGCAGTTCAAACCCACCAGTTACTCCTCAGAAGGAAGGTTGTGCAATCTACTTCCGTAGTGATACCCCCTCAGAAACCCAAGGAGGAGTCGTTATGAGTCAGATCTGACTCGATGGCACATAACAACAACAACAACAACATACATCATCTGATATCCTGACTGCTACTTCCATTGACATTGATTGTAGAACCAAGCAATGTGAACTCTCTGACATTTATCATTATGCTGCTTATAAGTCTAGTCGAGATTTTTGTTTTCTTTATATTGAGATGTAATTCATACTGTGGACTGTATTCTTCAGTATTCATCAGTAAGTGCCTCAAGTCATCTTCACTTTCAGTAAACAAAGTTGTGTTCTCAGTGTATTGCAGGTTGTTAATGATTCTTTCTCCAATCCTGATGCCATGTTCTTCTTCATACTGTCTAACTGTTCAGATTATCTGCCAAGCATACAGATTAAACAAGTATGGTGAAAGAATACAATTCTGACACACTCCCTTCTTGAATTTAAGTCATGAATTGTCACCTTGTCCTGTTCGAATGACAGCCTTGTGGTCTATGTACAGGTTCCTCATGAGTGCAATCAAGTATTCTGGAATTCCCATTCTCAATGTTTCCTATAATTTGTTATGATCCACACAATCAAATCCTTTTGCATAGTCAATAAAACACAAGTAAACATCTTTCTGGTTTTCTTTGCATTGAGCCAAGATCTATCTGACATCAGCAATGATATCCCTTGTTCCATGTCTTCTCCTGAAACCAGTTTGCCTTAAATTAGGCCACAAATTAAACCAAACGCATTGCCATTGAGTGAGATCCAACTCATGGAAGTAGATTGCCCAACCTTTCTTCTGAGGAGTGGCTGGTGGGTTTGAACCACCAGCCTTCTGGTTAGCAAATGCCTTAGGCACTATGCCACCAGAACTCCTGTTGTTGTTGTTGTTATATGCCATCAAGTGGGATCTGACTCATAGTGACCCCTCTTTGGGTTTCTGAGGTGGTATCCCTATGGAAGTAGATTGCCGAACTGTCCTTCTGAGGAGTGATTGGTGGGTTTGAACTGAAAGCCTGGGCCTTAAATATTTGCCAAAATTTTTTTCCTTGAGGAACTTTATAGTTTTAGCTTATACCTTTAAGTCTTTGATCCATCTGGAGTTAGTTTCTGTGTATGGTGTGTGAGGTACAGGTCTTGTTTCATTTTTCTTCAATTGGATATCCAGTTTTACCAACACAATTTTTTAAAGAGACCATCTCTTCTCCACATAATGGATTTCAGCCCTTTGTCAAAAATCAGTCAGCTGACCATAGGTCAATGGATCTATTTCTGGGTTCTCAATTTTGTTCCACTGGCCTATCTGTCTGTTGTTGTAATACTACCGGGCAGTTTTGACTACTGTGGCTGTATAGTAGGTTTTAAGATCTGGAAGTGTGAGACCTACTTTTTTCTTCTTCTTCAATAATGCTTTGCTGATTTGAGTTTTTTTCCTTTCCATATAAAATTAGTGATTGTTTTTTCCATATCCTTAAAGAATTTTGATGGGATCTGGATTTAGATTGCATTGAATGTATAGATTGCTTTGGGTCATATTGACATTTTCACGATGTTCAGTCTTCCTATCCACGAGCATGGTATGTTCTGCCATTTATGTAGTTCTTTTATGATTTCTTGAAGTAGTCTTTTGTAGTTTTCTTTGTACAGGTTTTTTGTGTCCCTAGAAAGGTTTATTCCAAAGTACTTTATTTTTTTTGGTAGCTATTGTAAATGATATTGTTTTCCTTATTTGCTTTTCAGCAATTTGTTTGCTGGTGTAAAGGAATCCAACTTATTTTTTTTTCTCTCCAACATCTTGCTTCAAGTTGCAATTTCGTAAAGTTCTTTCTTTTCTTTTTTTTTTAAATGCATTTTATTGAAATATAAGTTATGTACAGTGAAATACACAAAACTAAAGTGACATGGGTCAATGCATTTTGTTTTGTAGTGTTCCCTCTCCTCCCCTCCCACCCCTGATAACCAACAAAGTTTCCTTCGATATATAAACCTCTCCTTGACTTTTTATAATAATGAACTAATACAATATTTGTCCATCTGTGATTGATTTAGTGTAATGTCCACCAAGTTCATGCATGTTATGTGGTGTTTTGCAGATAGTACATTATTCTTTAGGGTTGCATAGTAGTTTTGTTATCTATTCTTTTGTTGATGGCCAAGTAGGTTGTTTCCATCTTTTTGTTATTGTAAATAGTGCTGTGATGAACATGGGTGTGCATATATCTGTTTTTGTCCTAGCACTCACTTCTTTGGATATGTACCTAGTAATGGGATTGCTGGGTCAAAAGGTATTTCTAATTAAAGCTTTTTAAGAGTCACCATAATATTCTCCTCAATGGTTGTATCATTTTACAGTCCTATCATCAGTGTTTGAGAGTTCCAAATCTCCACATCCTCGCCTGTATTTGTTATTTTCTATCTTGTTGAACTTTGCCATTAGTGCTGGAGTGAGATGGCATCTCATTGTTGTTTTCATTTTCATCTGTCTGATGGCTAATGGTCATGAGCATTTCTTCATGTATTTGCTGGCCATCTGACTATCCTCTTTGGTGAAGTGTCCATTATGTCTTCTGCCCATTTTTTAATTGGATTGTTAATCTTTTTGTTGTTGAGATGTTGGAGTATTCTATAATTTTTTAGATAACTCTCTCGTCAGATACGTAATTATTGACAAGTATGAATTTGTTGTTGTCATTTCATGATGTGCTTTTTCATGGCATTGAGTTCTTTGTTGCATAGCATTTCCTGTGCTAAGCTCGTTTTGTTCATGAATCGTGTTACCACTTCCTTTGTTACTATTGTTTTAGTGTTTGCTAAATATTTGTGCTGGTCCTCTTTTTTATTTTGACATGAAGGTTTATCATTTTTTCTTTGCAGTCACGCTGTGATTTATACTTTCTTCCCAAATTTAGAGCAGTCTGTTATCTTGTAGTTGTTTTGATTTCCCTACCATTTAGAAGTTAACTACAGTTTTTTCCATCTTTTGGAAAGTTTGTAGTTGTGTTGATTTGTCAATTGATGTCTCTGTTTCCCTGTTTGCAATCTTGTAGGCTTATTTCATTTGGATAGTTCTATATTTGGGTTGGTTTCTGGGTTATGTCATCAGTGTGTTAATGGTCAATTGTTTGTTGTTGTTGGTTCTCTGTCCAAAGGACTTCCTTTAGCATATCTTGTAAGGTTGGTTTAGTTTAAACAAATTCCCTTAATTTCCGCTTATCTAGAAATGTCTTAATTTCACCATCATATTTGAGGGACAATTTTGCCGGGTACATAATTGTTGGTTGGAAATTTTTCTCTTTCAGGGTTTAATATATACCATCCCATTGCCTTCTCACCTGCATGGTTTCTGCTGAGAAATCGAGCTTATTATTGGTTGACTCTTGTAGGTAACTTTTTGTTTTTCCTGTGCTGCTTTTAGGATTATTTCTTTGTTTTTGGTTTTGGTGAGTTTGATATTGATATGTCTTGGTGATTTTCTTTTGGGGTCTATTCTGTTTGGATTTTGTTGGACTTGAATAGATAAACTGCCATATTTCACCATACCAGGAAATTTCTCTTCCAATAAATCTTCAACAGATTTTTTCTGTGGTTTTATTTATTTCTTCCTGTGCTGGAATTGCGATTACATGTAAGTAATTCCTTTTGATGGTATCCCACATGAACCTTAGGCTTTTCTTCATTTTGGTTTGATCTTTTTTTCTGATTGTTCCCTTTCCAAAGAAGTTTTGAGGTATTTGCCCTCCATCTCACTAATTCTGTCTTCCATTGATTCAATTCTACTCCTTTGCCTGTTCAATGAGTTATCTATTTCTGAAAATTTAATAGTAATATTCTGGATTTCTGTAGATTTTATATCACTTCTAATTTTTCTTTTTTTTTTTTTATCATTTTGTTCTTGTATTGTCTTTTGAAATTGTTCTAGGTTTTTTTCTGTGTTTTCCTCAATTTTGTCAGTGTTTTCCTTGATCCATCTCTCAATTTGTTGAAGGTACCTAAATACAATTCTTTTGAATTCCTTATCAGGGAGTTCCAATACTGCTAATTCCTCATGGATGTGTTTTGGGTCTGCATTCTGGTCCCTTGTTTCTTCTGCTTTATCTTGTTTCTTTGGGTGGACTGTGATGCTCTTTTGTCTCTGAGGCATTGTGACATTTTTGTGTTTTATGCAGGGTTCTGTGCTGTGGTCCTCTATTGGTCAGTTGGCAGCACTTATATACTCACCATCTGTGTCTTTCCCATTGTCTGCCTCCCATATGTCATTGCTGTCCTTGGAAAATGGAGCCTATTCTTAGGTCCCTGGAATTCGAATGAGAATGCTGTCACTTTAGAATCCAAAATGGCCACGACTTGTAAGCATTCAAAATAGCTGTGCCCTTGATCACTTTCAGTATCCACAATGGCCACTGCTTATAAACAATCAAAATGGCTGTGTCCTCTGGACAGGTGAAAGTCCACAGCTCAGCTTGTGTCCCTTCTTGCTGTTTCCCTTCCTAGTCATAGGCCACCAGTGCAGTTGTTCCTGCAGGATAAACTTTAGGTCAATTTTTAGGTCCCAACACCACTTGGAAATATTCAGGCTGTCAGTCCTCTCAGAGTTGCTGACAGTCCACTGCTCCACCCATGTCCATACTCACTGCTTTCATTCTGGATTATCTGCTAGATGGGGCCTCATCCACTTCTGTATACTTCCTTTCAAAGCTTAGGGCTCCAGGATTATCTTCTGTATCTCCGCCAATTGGTTTCTTTTCTTTGTTGAAGAAGGTCTGTGGAGCTTGTTTTGCTGACTTCACCATCTCACTGGAAGTCTCCTTGGAATCTGCCTGTTTTTGTTTTTTTTTTTTTTGATCTTGTATCCCACCACTATGCTAAATTTCTCAATTATTTTCAGTAGTTTTTTTTGTTGAGTCTCTTGGCTTTTTATGTATAGGATCATGCCATCAGCAAATAGAGATAGTTTTACTTTTTCCTTGCCAATTTGGATACCTTTGATTTCCTTTCTTGCCTTACTGTCCTGGTTAGAACTTCCAATACAATGTTGAATAGGAGTGGTGACAAGAGGGCATTCTTGTCTAATTCCTGTTTGCCAGGGGAATGGTTTCAGGGCTCTCTATTGAGAATAATGCTGGCTGTTGGTTTTCCATATATGCCCTTTATTATGTTGAGGAATTTCCCTTCTATTTCTATTTTGCTGAGTGTTTTTTTTTTTTTTTTTCCCTAATCAGGATTTCTGTTGGGTTTTATCAAATGCCTTTTCTGCATCAATTGATATGATCATGTGGTTCTTTTCCTTTGTTTTATTTATGCGAAGGATGATGTTGCTTGTTTTGTAATGTTGAATCATGCTTGTATATCTAATATGAATCCCACTTGGTCATAACGTATTATTATTATTTGATATGTTGTTGGAGTCTATTGCTTAGGATTTTGTTGAAGATTTTTGCATCTGTATTCATGGTCTGTAGTTTTCCTCCTCAGTGACGTCTTTACCTGGTTTGGTATCAAGGTAATGCTTGCTTCACAAAGTGAATTTAGGAGGATTCTATCCTTTTCTGTGTTCCAGAATCATTTGAGTAGGATTGATGTCAGATCTTCTCTAAAAGTCTGGTGGAATTCTCCATTGAAATCGTCTGGTAATTTTTTATGACCTGTTCAATTTCTTTTGTTATGAATCTGTTCAAATTTTCCACCTCAGTCGGTGTTATTTTAGATAATCTGTCTAGAAATCTGTCCATTTTTTCTAGATTTTCAAATTTGCTGGAGTATAGTTCTTCATAAGAGCCCTGGTGGCATAGCGCTTAAGGCATTTGACTGATAACCAGCAGGCTGGCGGTTTGAACCCACTAGCCACTCCTTGGAAGGAAGACTGGGCAATCAACTTCTGTAGAGAACCACCTAGGAAACCCAAGGAGGGTTCGTTATGAGTCAGAACCAACTTGACGGCAATGAGTTTTGGTTTTTTTTGTATAGTTCTTCATAATATCCTGATATTATTCTTTTTAATTTCTGTTGGTTCTGTGGTGATGTTGCCCGATTTGTTTCTTATTCATGTTATTTGTTTTCTCTTTTTTTCCTTGTTAAATTTGACAATCTTTTGTCGATTTTATTAATCTTTTCTTAAAATCAACTTCTAGTCTTGTTGATTTTTTCTATTCTTTTTCTAATTTCTGTTTAATTTAGTTGTGCTTGAATCTTTATCATTTCTTTTCTTCTGGTGACTGTAGGTTTCTTTTTTTTTTTCTGCTCTTTTTTTAATTGTTGGAGATGTTGGATTAAGGTGTTGATTTTGGCTTTTTCTTCTTTTTAGATGTATACATTTATTGTTGTAAATTGGCACCTGATCACTGCTTTTTCTATTTCCCGAAGATTTTGGTATGTTCTGTTTTCATTCTCATTTGATTTGAGGAATTTTGTAATTTCCTTTTTTGTTTCTTTTCTTACCCAGTCTTTCTTAAGGAGAGTGTTGCTAAATTTCTATGTGTTTACTCTTTTTCTGCTCAACTTCCTATTGTTGATTTCTAATTTGATGGCATAGTGATTCGAGAAGATGCTTTGCAGTATTTCAATGTTTTTAATTATATTAACACTTGCTTTATGGCCTAACATATGTTCTATCATGGAGAACGTTCCATGTAGACTGGAAAAGAATGTATATTGTGCTGTTGTTGGGTGAAGTGCTCTGTAGATGTCTATAAGGTCAAGTTTGCTAACTTTATTGTTTAATCCTCTGCTTTTTTGTTGAATTTCTTTCCAGTTATTCTATCTTTCATCGAAAGTGGTGTACTATGACTGTGGAATCATCTATTTGTCTTTTCAATTCTGTGAAAGTCTGATTTATGTAATTTGGGGCTTTTTCATTGTGTGCATAGATATTTATTATTGTTATGTTCTCTTCAATCAATCCTTTAATCATTATATAATGTCCTTCCTTGTCTCTTATGCTGGTTTTTGTCTCAAAGTCTTTTATTAGACATTAATATTGCCAGTCTTGCCCTTTCATGGTTGCCATTACCTTGATATATCTTTTTCCAACCTTTGATTTTTAGTCGATTTCTGTCTTTTTTTCTAATTTGTGTCTCTTGTAGACAGTGTATTGATGGGTTATGTTTTCTTACTCAGTCTGCAACTCTCTGCCTCTGGATTGGGGCATTTAATCCATTGACATTCAGTTTAATTATTGACAAGTATGAATTTGTTGCTTTGATTTTATGTATTTTTTCATGATTTTACTTATTTATTTGTTCTATATTATCTTGTGTATTGAGTTCATTTTGTTTATGAATTGTGTTATCAATTCATTCATTGCTATTGTGTGTTGTTGTTAGGTGACATTGAGTCATTCCCAGCTCATGGCGACCCCACAACAGAACGAAACAATGGCTGGTCCTGGGGCAGCTCCACAATCCTTGTTATACTTAAAACCTTTGCTGCAGCTACTGTTTCAATCCATCTTATTGAGGGCCTACACTTTTTTTTTATCAACTCTCCATCTTACCAAGCATGACATCCTTCTCCATGGAATAGTCCCTTCTGAAAACATGACCAAAATAGGTGAGATGAAGTCTGGCCATTCTTGCTTCCAAGGAGCATTCCTATTACACTTCCTCCAGGACAGATTTGTTAGTTCTTTTAGCAGTCCATGGCACTTACAGCATTCTTCACTAGCATCACAACTCAAAAGCATCAATTCTTCTTTGGTCTTCCTTATTCATCATTCAACTCTCACATGCATATGAGGTAATTGAGAATATCATGGCTTTTGTCATGTGCTCCTTAGTCCTCAAAGAGATATTTTTGCTCCTCAGCACTTGAAAGAGATCCTTTGCAGCTGACTTGCCTAATTCTGTACATTGTCTGCTGTCCTGACTGCTGCTTCCATTGGTGTCAATTGTAGAACCAAACAATGTGAAATCTTTGACAATTTCAATCTTTTCTCCATTTACCATGATGCTGCTTATAGGTCCAGTTGTGAAGATTTTTGTTTTCTTTATATTGAGATGGAATCCATACTGCAGACTGTATTCTTCAATCTTCATCACTCAGTGCTTCAAGTCATCCTCACTTCAGTAAGCCAAGTTGGGTCGTCAGCATATCACAGATTGTTAATGATTCTTCCTCCAAACTTGATGCCACGTTCTTCTTCATATAGTCCAGATCTTCAGATTCTCTTCACAGCACACAGTTTGAACAAGTATGGTAAAAGGATACAACTCTGACACACTCCCTTCTTGATTTTAAACCATGCAGTTTTTCCTTGTTCTTTTTGAACAACAGCTTCCTGATCTGTGTACAGGTTCCTGTGAGTACAATTAAGTGTTCTGGAATTCCCATTCTTCTTAATATTATCCACAGTTTGTTACAATGTGCATAACCAAATGCATTTGCATAGTCAATGAAACACAGGTAAAGATCTTTCTAGCATTCTTTGCTTTCAGCCAAGATCCATCTGGTATGAGCAATGATATCCCTCATTCCATGTCCTCTTCTGAATCTAGCTTGCACCTCTGGAAGTTCTCTGTCAATATACTGCTTCAACCATTTTTTAATTATGTTTAGTAATATTTCACTTGAGTGTAATACTAATGATATTGTTTAATAATTTCCACATTCTGTGGGATCACCTTTCTTTGGAATGGGTACAAACATGAAGCTCTTCCAGGCAGTTGGCCAGATAGCTGTCCTCCAAATCTCCTGGGATATCCAAGTTAGTGCCTCCATTGGGGCATCCATTTGTCGAAACATCTAAATGGGTATGCTGTCAATTCCTGGAAACTTTTTCTTCCATTTCCTTCAATGTCTCTTCAACTTCTTCCTTCAATACTACTGTTTCTTGATCATATGCTGCCTCCTGAAATGGATAACATCAACCAATTATTTTTGGTACAATGGTTCTGTGTATTCCTTCCATCTTCTTATCATGCTTCCTGAATCATTCAATATTCTGCCCATAATTCTTTCAATATTGCAACCCAGGCTTCAATTTTTCCCTCAGTTCTTTCAGCTTGAGAAATGCCAAACATGTTCTTTCCTTTTGCTTTTTTAAATCCAGGTCTTTGCACGTTTTATTATAGTAATTGGCTTTGTCTGCCCAAGCTGCTCTTGTAATCTGTTCAAGTCTTTTATCTTGCCATTTCTTCCATTTGCTTCAGGTACTCCCTGTTCAGGGCAAGTTTCAGAGTCTCTTCTGACATCCATTTTGGTGTATTCTTATTTTATCTCTTTTTAATGACCTCTTATTCTCTTCATGGATGATGTTCTTGATGTTATCCCTCAATTTTTCTGGTTTTTGGTCATTGGTGTTCAATAGATCAAACCTATTCTTTAGAGAGTATCTAAATTCAGAAGGTGTATATTCAAGGTCATATTTTGGCTCTCCTGGAATTATTTTAATTGTCTTCAAGTTGAAATTGCATATGAGCAGTTGATGATCTGTTCCACAATCAGCTCATGGCCTTGTTTTGGCTGAAGATACTGAGTTTTTCCATTGCCTCTTGCCACACATGTAGTCAATCTGACTCCTGTGTGCTCCATCTGGCAAAGTCCATGTGTATAGTCACCATTTGTGTTGTTGAAAAAAGGTATTTGCAATGAAAAAGTTGTTGGTCTTGCAAAATTCTATCATGCGGTCTCCAGCATTATTTCTGTCATCAAGACCAAATTTTCCAACTACCGGTGATTCTTTGTTTCCCACTTTTGCATTCCAGTCACCAGTGATACTTAACACATCTTGATTTCATGTTTGGTCAATTTCAGACTGTAGAAATTGATAAAAATCTTCAATTTCCTCATCTGTGGCTTTAGAGGTTGGTGTACAAATTTGAATAATAGTAGTACTAACTGATCTTCCTTATAGGTGTATGGATGTTTTCCTATCACTGACAGCATTGTACTTCAGGACAGATCTTGAAACATCCTTTGTGATGATGAATGGCACACCATTACTTTTCAAATTGTCATTCCTGGCATAGTAGATCATATGGTCATCTGATTCAAAATGGCCAAAACCGATCCATTTCAGCTCACTAATGCCTAAGATATCAATCTTTATACATTTCATGTCATTTTTGGCAACTTCCAATTTTCCTAGATTCATACTTTGTACATTCCATGTTCCATTTATTAATGGATGTTTACAGCCATTTCTCCTCAATTTGAGTCTTGCACATCAGCTAATGGAGGTTTCAAATGCTTTTCTTTATCCATATCAGTAAGGTTGGTTCTACTCTGATGTTGTGTCTCTTTCCCAGTTGTATTTTGAGAGCCTTTCCAACTAGGGGCTTATCCTCCTTCACTGTATCAGACAGTGTTTCTGGGCTATTCATAAAGTTGTGCAGTAATTATCAGACAGTGTTTGTCTGCTATTCAAAAGGTTCTCCCTGGCCAATTCTTTGAGAAATGGATGGCCTCTGCCTTCTTCTTAGTCTGCCTCACTCTGTAAGCTGTGCTGAAACCTGTGCACCATTTGCAACCCTGCTGGCTTTTGAAACATGGGTGGCACAGCTTCAAGCCTCACGGCAACATGCTAGCCACTGACAGATAGGTTTGTCTCCCTTAGCTGTTCAAATGAGAAACTGACAGATAAGTTTGTCTCCCTTAGCTGTTTGAAACTTCTCTGCCCTCCCTTTACCTGGATCCCTGCTGTTGTGACTCTGTTGTCCCCTCTGGCTTTTCTTTCCCCTGCTTTCCTGCCTCTTGGGGGTGGGGCCAGGTTCCCTCCCCTTACCCAGATCCCTGCTGCTGCTAGTTCTGTCATCTGCTGTTGTTTATTATTTGCTAAAAATTTGTGTTTTACTCTTTTTTATTGCAATGTGAAGGCTTATAATTTTTCTGTGAGGTTACCTGTGATTTATAATTTTCTTCTCAAGTTTAGAACATCTGTTCTATCTTACAATTGTTTTGAGTTCCTCACCTTTTAGACATTCTTTAAGAACATAATTTTTCCCCTCTTTTTGGATTGTAGTTGTGCTCATTTGCCAGTTGATGTCTCTTGCTCCCTGTTTACAATCTTGTAAGCTTATTTACTTTGGATACTTCCATAACTGGGTTGGTTTATCATCATGTGTGTTAATGGTCGGTTGTCATTTGCTGTTGTTGGTTCTTTGTCCAGAGCACTCCCTTTAGTATCTCTTGTAAAGTTGGTCTGGTTTTATCAAATTCCTTCAATTTCTGCTTATCTGGAAATGTCAGTTTTGCTGGGTATATAATTCTTGCTTGGAATTTTTTTTTTCTTTCAGGGTTTTATATGTATCACCCTATTGCCTTCTCACCTGCCTGGTTTCTGCTGAGAAATCAAAGTTGAGTCTTATTTGTTGCCCTTTTTAAGTAGCTTTTCATTTTTCCCATGCTGCTTTCAGGATTCTTTCTTTGTCTTAGGCTTTGGTGAGGTTGATGATGATATCTTTTGGTGATTTTCTTTTGGGGTCTATCCTGTTTGGGGTTCATTGCCTTCTTGAATGAATATATTCTTGTCTTTAATCATATCAGGGAAATTCTCCTCCAACAAATCTTTGGCAATTTTCTCAGTGGTTTTCTTTTTTTCTTGCTGTTCTGGAATTCTGATTACATGTAGGTTATTCCTTTTGATGGTATCCCACATGAACCTTTGGCTTTCTTCTTTTTTTTTTTTTTTTTTGACCTTTTCTCTGACTGATCTCTTTCCAAAGAAGCATTGAGATATTTGTCATCAAACTCACTAATTCTGTCTTCCATTGATTAAATTCTACTCCTTTGTCCTTTCAATGTATTACCTATTTCTGAGAATTTAGTATGAATCGTCCAGATTTCTATTGTAGATTTTGTATGATTTCTAATTTTTCATTTATTTTGTCATTTTGTTGTATCATCTTCTGAAATTGTTCTAGGTTTTTGCCTGTGTTTTCCTCAATTTTTTCAATGTTTTCCCTCTCAGTCCATTGAAGGTAACTAATTATAATTCTTTTGAATTCCTTTTAAGGCAGTTCCAATGTTGCTTCTTCCCCAAGGATATGTTCTGGGTCTGTATCCTGCTCCGTTTCTCCTGCTTTATCTTGCTTCTTTATGTGGACTGTGATGGTCTGCTCTCTCTGAGACATTGTGATGTTTTTGTGTTTATATTTAATTGGTGATTTTCTGTTGGAGTGATTTACCCAAGATTTTAGTTTTGTTTGCATGTATCTGAGTAAGCAGGGTACTGTGCTGCTCTATTCATTACTTGGTAGCATTTATGCACTCATCCCTGTTTCCTTTGCAGTCACCAGCATCTTGTATGTCTGTGGTGTCTTTGGCAAGCAGAGCCCATTCTTAGGTCCCTGGAATCTGAATGAGACTGCTGTCCCTTTAGATATCCAAAATAGCCATTGCTTGTAAACATTCAAAATAACTGTGCCTTCCAGACAGCAAAAGCCCACAGTTCAGTTTTTCTCTTCTTTGGTGTTTCCCTTTCCAGTCTTCAACTACCCATGCACTAGTCTATGGAGTCCTCATTGAGCAGAGTGATTTTTAGGTTAATTCTCAGGACCTAATGCCTCTCAGAAATATTCAGGATGTCCATGCAGCCAGGACAGCTGACTGTCTGTGATTCTGTTAGTCTCCTTTTTCATTGTTTTCATTCAGGTTCTTCTACTAGTGGGTGTTTAACCACTTTGTATCCTTCCTTTCAAAACTCAGGGCTTCAGGATTATTTTCTGTATCTGTGCCAGTTGGTTTCTCTTTTCTTTGTTGAAGTGGGTCTGTGTAGCTTGTTTGCCAATTCCTCCATGTTCCTGAAAGTCTCTGATTGACTTTTTAAATTTTATTCATCTACAACTTAAACTTGCATATGAGTAACTGATAGTTGGCCACTGGCATTGTTCTAATTATATTGAGCTTCTCCATCACCCCTCCCCACAGAAACAATTTGATACCTGTGTATTCCATCTGTCTAGGTCCATGTATATAATCACCATGAAAATTGTTGAAGAAAGGTATTTGGAATGAATAAGTCATTGGTCTTGCACAATTCTCTCATGTGATCTCTGACATCATTTCTATCCCCACAGCCATATTTTCCAACTACTTGTGCTTCCTCTTTGTTTCCAACTTTTACATTTCTATCATTAGTGATTGTCATTTAATCTTCATTGTATGTTTGGTCAATTTCATAGTGAAGAAGTTGGTAAAAACTTTCAATTTCTTCATCTTTGGCTTTAGTGGTTGATGAGTAAATTTGAGTATTAGTATTAACTGGTCTTCCTTGTAGGCCTATGAATATAGTCCTATCCTGACAAAATCACACTTCAGGATAGATCTTGAAATGTTCTTCTTTATGATAAATGTGGACACCATTTCTCTTCAATTTGTCAAACTGCATAATTGACCATATGATTATATGATTCACAACGGACAGTCCAAATGCACTTCAAATTACTGATGCCTATGATATCAATTTTTATGTGTTCCATTTCATTTTGTATAATATCCAAGTTACCTTCTTTCATATTTCATACATAACATGCTTCCATTCTTAACAGATATTTGCAGCTGTTTCTTCTCATTTTGAGAGGTGCCACATAGGCAAAAGAAAGTCCTGAAAGGTTTACTCTCAATATATCAATGTCCCATTTTCTATGAGGAGGCAGCGCTTCCTCAGTATTTTGAGGGCTTGTAACAGGAGGAGCTCTTATTCAGGTACTATATAGATAATTTCCCACTGCTGAATATAAGGTTTTCAGTTGTTAAATTTTCCAGAAGTGGAATGGTTCATCCTTCCTCCTAGTTTGTCTTAATCTGGAAGTTCTGCTGAAACCTGTCTGCATTGGGTGACTTTGCTGGTATTTGAAATACCAGTGGCATAGTTTCCAGTATCACAGCAAAATGTAAGCCACCAATGCCTGACAAACTGACAGACTGGAGTGACAGGGTCTTCCTTGTAGATGTACGGATATTATCCTTTTACTAACAGGATAGTATACTTCATGTTGGATCCTTAAATGGTCTTTTTTGATGAGGAATGTGATGCCATTCCTCTTCTAGCAGTCATTTTTTACATAGTAGACTTTTTAAATGGACATTTTAAAAATGCTCCATTTAAGCTCATTAATGCTAGGATATATATCTTTATGCATCCCTTTCATTTTGGATGTCTTTTAACTTTCCTATACTCATATTTTATTTTGATATGTTAATTTATGTTATTCTATTCATCTTGATGGTATCACATTTTAACCTCCTAACTAACATGTAGTTTGAAATATATTTTATTGAAATATAATTTATGCACAGTGAAACACACAAAACTAAAGTGACATGGGTCAATGTTTTTTTTTTTTTTTGCAACGTCTCTCCCCTCTCCTCCCACCCCAGATAACCAACAAAGAAAGTTCCCTTCCATATATAAACATTTCCTTGACTTTTTATGGTAATGAACTAATACTGTATTTGTCCATCTGCGTTTGACTTCTTTCACTCAGCAAAATGTCCTCCAAGTTCATACACATTATGTGATGTTTTGCAGATTCTGCATTATTCTTTAGGGTTGCATAGTATTCCATTGTGTGTATGTGCCATAGTTTGGTTATCCATTCTTCTCTTGATGTGCATGTAGGTTGTTTCCATCCTTTTGCTATTGTAAATAGTGCTGTGATGAACATGAATGTGCATATATCTGTTCTTTTCATGGCTCTTGCTTCTTTAGGGTATATCTCTAGTAATGGGATGGCTGTGTTAAATGGTATTTCTAATTTCAACTTTTTAAAGAATTGCCATACTGTTTTCCAAAGTGGTTGTATCATTTTACAGTCCACTAGCAATGTATGAAAGTCCTAATCTCTCCACATCCTTGCCAGCATTTGTTATTTTCTGTCTTGTTGAACTTTGCCATTAGTGCTGGGGTGAGAAGGTATCTCATTGTTGTTTTGACTTGCATCTCTCTGATGGCTCATGATCATGAGCATGTCTTCATGTGTTTGCTGACTGCCTGAATATCCTCTTTGTGAAGTGTCCATTCATGTCTTCTGGTGATTTTTTAATTGGATTGTGAGGCTTTTGTCGTTGAGGTGTTGGAGTTTTCTCCAAATTTTAGAGGTAAGTCCCATGTCAGATATGTAATTATTGACAAGTATGAATTGGTTGCTGTCATTTTGTTATGTACATTTTTGTGGGGTTGATTTCTTTGTTCCATATAATTTTCTGTGCTGAACTCATTCTGTTTATGAATTGTGTTATTACTTCCTTCATAGCTATTGTTTTAACTCTAACATCTCACTACCGTTGAGTCAGATCTGATTCATTTTGACCCCTCCTTGGGTCTCTGAGGCAGTATCACTACAGAAATAGATTGCCCAACCTTCTTTCTGAGGAGTGGCTGGTGGGTCAGAACAGCCAGCCTTTAGTATTTGCTACATATTTGTATTGGTCCTTTTATTTTATTTTGATGTGAACGCTTATCATTTTTCTTTGAGGTTACCCAGTGATTTATAATTTCTTTCCAAGTTTAGAACAGTCTATTCTATCTTGTAGTTGTCTTGCCTTTCCTACCATTTAGAAACTCTGTAACTACACATTTTATTCCCTTCTTTTTGGTTAGTGGTTATCTTAATTTGTCAATTGATGTCTCTGGTTCTGAGTTTACAATCTTGTGGGCTTATCTTGGATAGTTACTTTGGATAGTTCTGTAACTGGGTTGGTTTCTGGGTTATATGTCATCACATGTGTTAATGGTCAATTGTTGTTTGCTGTTGTTGGTTTTCTGTCCAAAGGACTCCCTTTAGCATCTCTTGTAAGGTTGGTCTGGTTTTAACAAATTCCCTTAATTTCTGCTTATCTAGAAATATCCAAATTTCACCATCATATTTGAGGGACAATTTTTCCAGGTATATAATTCTTGGTTGAAAATTTTTCTCTTTCAAAGTTTTATATATACCATCCCATTGTCTTCTCACCTGCATGATTTCTGGCAAGAAATCTGAGCTTACTCTTATTGGTTGCCCCTTGTATGTAACTTTTCATTTTTCCTATGCTGTTTTTAAGATTCTTTCTTGGTCTTTGGTTTCGGTGAGTTTGATGATGATATGTCTTGGTGATTTTCTTTTGGGGTCTACCCTGTTTGGGGTTCATTGGAATTCTTTAATGGATATAGTCTCTTCTTTCATCATACCAGGAAATTTCTCTTCCAACAAATCTTCAACAATTTTTTCTGTGGTTTTATTTGTCTCTTCTTGTTCTTGAATTCCAATTACATGTAGGTTATTCCTTTTTATGGTATCCCACAGGAATCTTAAGCTTTTCTTCATTTTGTTTTGATCTTTTTTCTGATTGTTCCTTTTCCAAGGAAGTATTGAGTTATTTGCTTTCAATCTCACTAATTCTGTCTTTCATTGATTCAATTCTTCTCCTTTACCTGTTCAATGAGTTACCTATTTCTGAAAATTTAGTATTAATCTTCTTGATTTCTGTTTGTAGATTTTGTATCATTTCTAATTTTTCATTTATTTTGTAATTTAGTTATTGTATTGCCTTTTGAAATTGTTCTAAGGTTTTGTCTGTGTTTTCCTCAATTTTCTCAGTGTTTTCCTTGATCTGCCTTTCAATTCTTTGAAGGTACCTAAATATAATTCTGTTGAATTCCTTCTCAGGGAGTTCCAATGCTGGGTGTTCCTCAGGGATTTGTTTTGGGTCTGTATCCTGCTCCTTTGTTTGTACTGCTCTATCTTGCTTCTTTGTGTGGGATGTGATGCTCTGTTGTCTTTGAAGCTTTATGATGTTTTGTGTTTATATTTTATTGGTGATTGTATGTTGGAGTCACATTTCCATGATTTTCATTTTCTTTGTATGTTATCTACATAAGTAGGGTACTATGCTTGCTGTGCTCCTCTATTTGCTGGTTGGTAGCACTTATACACTCACCACCTGTCTCTTTTCTTGTTGTCTACTTCCCATATGTCCCCATTGTTCTTGACAACTGGAACCTAGTCTTAGGTCCCTGGAATCCAAGTGAGAATGTTGTCACTTTAAAATCTAAAATGACCACCGCTTGTAAACATTCAAAATGGCTGCACCCTTGGTCACTTTAAATATCCAAAAGATCTTCTGCTTGTGAACAATCAAAATGGCTGCACCCTCAGTCACTTTTAATATTCAAAAAGGCTTCTGAATGTACACCTTCAAAATGACTGTGCCTTCTGTCACTTTACATATCCAAAATGGCCACTGCTTGTGATGAATCAAAATGCCTGCACCTTCTGGACAGCTGAAAAGCCACAGCTCAGGTTATCTCCCTCCTTGCTGTTTCCCTTCCTAGTTATAGGCCACTGGCACAGTTGTACCTTCAGCCTTTGACAACCAAGGCTGATCTTTAGGGCAATTCTCAGATCCAAACACCACTTTCAAATATTCAGACTGCTGGTGCCATCAGAGTAGCTAACAGTGCACTGCTCCGAGAGTCTATGTACTCACTGCTTTTGCTCAAGTTTTTCCACTAGTTGGTGCCTCATCCACTTCTGTATACTTCCTTTCAAAGCTTAGGGCTCCAGGATTGTCTTCTTTATCTCTGTCAATTGGTTTCCCTTTTCTTTGTTGAAGAGGGTCTGTGGAGGTTATCTGCCTATTCCACCATCTTACCAGAAGTCTCCTTCAAAACTTTTCAGGATTCATAAAACACAACGTGCCCAAATCCAAATATAAGATCATCTCAAACTAAATCCTACAACTGAGCCATCATCCTATATTCCTGTTTTCAATTACTAGCAGTAATATCTCCCCACTTTTTCAAGCAAAGCCTGAATGCTATCCTTGAGACTTAACTCTCTATCAAACTCATAACAAAATCATTGTCAACCCCTTTTGTTTTTTATCTCTTATATGCCCTTGAAATCTACAATTCTTTCCAAGTTTAAGCTGATATTGTGCTTGAAATTCAAAGGAAACCTTTTAAAAATATATGTATATTCTTTAATATTTTCCCCTAGCTTTCTCTCCATTAGTATCATCTTTATCTTTATGAATGGCCAAACCTCTCAGGTTAACACTATGCTGCATCTCTATCTAAAACTCTTAAATGGATTCCCATTGCTCTTAGAAGAAATGTAAAACACTTAAGCCCATATATTGCACATTATAAAACATATGCAATTATCATTTATGCAAAGATTTTGCTCAATGTAGTCAAATATATGTATTTATAGTAGTATACTTTTCAAGCCATTGAAAGTTATTTGACAATACAATAGGTTCAGAAATTGTACCTACAACTCAGAATATAACTTGAGATTTCTGTATGTGATGCTGCTGAGAAAAGAAAACAAATAATGTGACAGTTTATCCTTTTAGTTGTTTGTTTTAATTACTTTTTATAGTGGTATTACGTATGTATGTATATATATCCTCGGAAGGAAGGTTGGGCAATCCTACTTCCGTAGTGATACTGCCTTGGAAACCCAAAGAGGGGTCGCTATGAGTAGGGGCCGACTCGATGGCACATAACAACAACAACAATATATATATATAGTGTGTATATGTGTGTGTGTGTGTGTGTGTATAAAACAAAACACATTGAGTAGATTCTGACT
>NW_006922681.1:252659-258314 GCF_000298275.1 Orycteropus afer afer | reverse complement strand
ATAACATGTATTATTTCAATATTTATACATGTACAATTTAGTCACATTAATTACATTTATGGGAGCTCTGGTTGTGGAGTACCCAAGGCATTTTACTGCTAACCAGAAGGCTGCCTGTTCAATCCTACCAGCCACTCCTTGGAAGGAAGGTTGGGCAATCTACTCTGTAGTGATACTGCCTTGTAAACCCATGGAGAGGTCACTATGAGTCAGAATGCAGCCATTACAATATTTATTTCTACATTTTTCCATCTACCTTTACAGAAGCTCATTGCAAGGGCTTTGCCTTTTCTTTTCCCTCTCATCCCTGCAAACCACTAATAAACTTTGTTCTCAACACATTTGTCAGCCTAGAAATTTCATACAAGTTGGATCATACAGTAGTTATTTTCTCTGACATTTCACTCAGAAGAATGTTTTGAAAGTTCATCCACCTTGTAGCATTTATCAGAACTCACTTCTCTTTATGGTTCAGTAGTATTCTATTCTGTGTATGCACCACATTTTGTCTATCCATTCATCTGCTGAAGGACATTTAAGTTGTTTTCATCCTTTGGCTGTTGTTGATAGTGCTGCAATGAACATTGGTGTAACAGTATGTGCTATATTCCCTACTTTCAATTCTTTTGAGTATATGTATAAGAGTAAAATTACTGGGTCCTGTGGTAAGCCTAGGAATTTCCTTTTTGAAGAATTTCCATCTATTTTCCCCAATACTGTATAAAACATTTTTTATTTTTGTACATGGTGGCTTTGTTATCCTGTTTGTCTTAAACCTTCATTCACTTGACTCTCAGACCAGTTGTCTTCCCCTGCACCCTCTTACACAACCCAGTGCTCAGAGAGTTTGGTCTAACTTCTGATATTTACTGCAGTTAGTTGTTGTGACACCATTGTAAGAACAATAATCCTGGGCCTGAGGAATGCCTCAAGCTAGAATTCTGATGATGGATAGTTTCTTTTCTTACCAGATGGTGGCTTTTTGAATATATATAGGGAAAGTCTGGCATGTTTGAATGACTATAAACAACTGTCTCTGTTATTCTGTGTGGTGTATGAATAACAGTCCTCAGCTGTAATAAATGAAGAAATTTGTCTAGAGGATCTAAACTCCTTTATCAGTCTACTTTCAATGGGCTTGGATAGTAAAAATTATCCAGTACATGGCATAATGTTAGGAAAAAAGTTCAAGGAGATAGGAAAAAAAAAAAAAAAAAAAAACCATGGTAAAGTCTTATTCACTAGTTACAAAATGAGATAGCAGTATTAGTAGAATGATCAGAAAAACTAAAAATTTCAAGTGGTTTGTAATTCCTAATTACAAGAAATAAATGTATTTATGGAACTTGTAATAATAGTTCTGTCACTGAAATTGTGTATCAGAATAAAAATGGAAGTCCATTCTTATCACATAAATTGGTAAGAATCCACACCCTGAGCAAACTACTTTTCAACTGATAGGTTGCTCATAGCATGTCTCATCATGGGGGATGACTACTTCCTAAATGCCAAACCACAGAGAATCATGGCTGAGCCAAGTTGACACACAACTTAACCAGTAATCAAAATTTTTTAAAAAGACATCGTGTATCTGAAAATGTTTTTTGAAAGACCAACTATGTCAAACACTCTATCAATTACTAATAATATAAAAACAGATATTACATGGTTGATACAAGAAGACAACAGGCTTTAATTTTATTGCTCAACAGTAACAATTTACTATTTGTTTTGAAAATGGTTAAAACTATGCATGCCTTTCCTTTCTTAGAGTCTTCTCTGGTTTCAGCTTTAACTACATAATATTTAGATTACTGCAGTTACTATAATTGCTTCTAGCCTCTTTTTCTAGTCAAATACCAAACTCATTTTCTAAAAAAAAATCATGCTACCAGGAAGTCTTCAATGTTTAATGTCTCTAAGATGAATTCATGTTCTCCCACCCTTTAAACATCTGTTATTTCTGATGCTACTTAGTTATTAAATATCCTGAGCTACAATGATCTCCATTTTCTGAATTCCTAACCATAAGGTATAAACACAACACAACCTAAATTTCCTTTCATATAATATACATTACTTTCCCTCCCTATATGTGTTTGTCCAATTTCCTTATTTAAATATTTTGATATTAACTGTGGCTTAAGTTTCTGTGAAAGAAGCATTAAAGTCAGATTCTAACTCCATTTTGGATGCCTGCATGAATGTAAGAAAACTACTTAATATTTCAAAATATGAGTTTTCTATTCTTGAAAAGGGAGCTCTGGTAGCATAGTGGCTAAGGCACTTGACTGCTAACCAGAAGGCTGGCAGTTCAAACCCACCAGCCACTCCTAGGAAGGAAGATGGGGCAATCTACTTCCGTAGTGATACTGCCTCGGAAACCCAAGGAGGGGTAGCTATGAGTCGGGTCCGACTCGACGGCACATAACAACAACAACAACAACAACATTCTTGAAAAGCATGAAAAATAATGCTTAACTAATAAGATGGTAATAATTATGAAAGAGGTAGCTTTCTGTCTAGTATAGTGTGGGGTCTCATTAAATAATTTTTTCTTTTATATTTGAACATTTAAGTCATCAATAATTTTTTATTGTTAGATTTTCACAGTTTTCATTATTTATGTATCATTGATGATGAGCAGTATCTCTAGTTTTTTCTTAATGTTAATGATATACCAATAATTTATATTGGGAGAATTACAAGTTAGTGATATTCCTATTAACAAATAAGACAATGCTATTTTAGAGGAAATAACTGAATTAATTGACATATTCAGGAAGTGCACTGTCATGCATACTCAACAAACCCAATTATGTGAAAACATTCAATCCATAGGATTTTCAATATAAATACTAATATTTTCAACTAAAGATTGGTAAATTACCATTATGTAAGCATTCTATTTCAGAGAGCTTGATAGGAAATATGACTAACACTAAAGATAAAGATTTTCTTTATTTGAGAATATATATTCTGTTTCTATCTACAGTCAAACACAAACTATTTAATAATACAAAGAAAGTTAAAAATCAAATTAAAGTACACAGTATATTCTGATAGATGGACAGGAAATATGTTTGAATTTGTAAGATTATGCTATGAGTTTCCATAAATATTCCAGTAATGCTAAATAGAGGCTACCTTTATATACTGAATTTTATTCCTAGGATTTGTTAAATATGTTGAAAATTGTATCTAATTCCACTCTGGCACAACTTGTGACCTTTAAGTAGTAATCATTTAATTCATTCCTATGGGAGCCTAGTAATTCAGATTTTGAAATGCATTTTATCAAAATACCTCTTTCTGAACTTTATAACTATTTACATGTTACTCACCTTAAAAATCATCATGTTCAGTGATTTAATATTTAATATACTAAAATGGTTATTTTCCATTTTCTCAGTATTCTTGACTTGGAAAAATTTATTTAACTCAAATCAGTTTGTCACATGGGATGATACTAGTGTCAGAGTGTTATGAGGTGTTCTCTTCTTCATAATTCTTTTCATAATAATTATTACTTCCTTATTTCTTAGAGTATAGATGAAAGGGTTTTGTAAAGGATTTATTAGAGTTTAAAAAATAGCAACTGGTAAATCTTTGTTATCTTCTTTATCTGAACGTGGCCTAATGTACACAAAGAGCAGAGAGTCAAAGAACATTGAAATAGAGAGAAAGTGAGATGCACAAGTAGATAAGGCTTTGCCTCTTCCCCCTTTAGATTTCATTTTGGAAATTTTGAAAAGAATGCAAAGATAAGAGATTAGGACATGCTAATAGAGAAGACCAGAGCTGATCCTGAAAGTATGAATATCATCAGTTGATTGATATAAGGGTCAACACAGGATAGTCCATATAATGGAAGAACATCACAAAAAAAGTGATTGATTTGATGAGATCCACAGAAGGTTAACCTTAAAAGAAGTACTACCTGAACAATGGTATGCAGGTTGCCAGCTATGTAGGCCCCCATGGTCATTTGAATGCAGAGTTTCTTTGACATCATGGTGCAGTACTGCAGTGGATTGCTAACTGCCACAGTCATAGGCCATTGCTGCCAGTAGAAAAAAGACTGAAACTTCATCAAGGCAGAGAAATTAAATTGTGCCATGCATTCATGGAGGAAAATCAATCTGCCCTCGGAAAAGAAGTTCTGTAACATCTTGGGGGTAATGGCACAGGAAGAACAGGAATCCATCAGAGCCAGGTTGCCCAGAAAGATGTACATTGGTGTGTGAAGACGGCACTCCCTGAAAATCAATGCCACCAAACCAAGATTCCCCACCATGGTGATCAGATAGATAGCAAAGAACACCACAGACAGAAGGGTCTTCAGATCTGGGTAATTCATAAATCCTGTGAGGATGAATTCTATTGTCAAGGAGTATTTGTTGTCGGTCATCTCTACTTTGTCTGTCAAGACAGGAATTATTGAGAGATAAGATTCTAATTTAGAGTGTCTAATTTTCCCATTGAATTTGTCTTGGACATCATAGGACAGCCACTTCTTCAATCTCACTGTGCTGTCTCTGAAAGGCATGAACACATACTTCTAAGGAATATTAGTGTGATCTTATATGACCTTAAGCTCTATTGCTCAAGATTCAAAAGAATATTTTAATAATTCCAGGGAAATGCTTGCAATGAAAATGTTTATGTATATGAATTTATACTAAGACTGAACAAATACATGATAACCTAATATTTTCAAATATTTAAATGTCAGTTTTTTAATTAATTATTCTTAAAATGCATTTTTAATATATTTTTTTCTCTATATAATTATATACATTTTCAATCTGAACAAAATATTTTTCACACACTTTCCCAGTGGAATTAATATTTTAAAATAGCAAAAGTGTGTTAAATTTATAATTTAGAAAGTGAACAAAGGTCAGTGAGTATTAATAAGCAGACAATTTAAAGAACATTACTTTGAAAACTATGCTAAAATAAATGCATTGATTTCTTTAATAAGTGTATGTCATCTTTGTATTTCTTTTAACCCATTCTACTATGACAGAGAATATTTTCTGAGAGTAGTTGTAAACAAAATATTAATATTTTCTTCCTTTATTTGAATACTTTCCATTTCAAGCTTTATGGGTCTCCTGTTGCTTTAATATTGTGAAGTTTGCTGATCACAGTCTAATGATTATGGCCATATTATGAGATTTGATAAACATTCCTTATGCATCCTGTCCAGTTTGTTCCATAGAGACATCTTCCATTTGTCATACGCTGTTGTTGTTATTAGGTGCCGTGGAATCATTTCTGACTCATAGCGACCCCATGCCAGCAGAACAAAACACTGTCCGATCTCGCGCCAGCTCCATGATCCTTGCTATACTTGAGCCCATCATTGCAGCCACCGTGTCAATCCGTCTCGTTGAAGGCCTCCGCCTCTTTCGTTGACCCTCTACCCTACCAAGCATGACATCCTTCTCCAGGGAATGGTCCCTTCTGACAACATGACCAAAATAGGTGAGACAAGTCTGGCCATTCTTGCTTCCAAGGAGCATTTCGAGTGCACTTCCTCCAGGACAGATATGTTAGTTCTTTTAGCAGTCCATGGTACTTTCAGCATTCTTCGCCAGCACCACAACTCAAAAGCATCAACTCTTCTTCGGTGTTCCTTATTCATTG
>NW_006922681.1:248072-251254 GCF_000298275.1 Orycteropus afer afer | reverse complement strand
TTTGCCCATAGAATCTCTCAATATTGCAACTCATGGCTTAAAATTTTTTTTCAATTCTTTCAGCTTGAGAAATGCCGAGCGTGTTCTTCCCTTTTGGTTTTCAAACTCCAGGTCTTTGCACATTTCATTATAGTAACTGGTTTTGTCTGCTCGACCTGCTCTTTGAAATCTTCTGTTCAACTCTTTTATCTTGTCATTTTTTCCATTTGCTTTAGCTACTCTCCACTCAAGGGCAAGTTTCAGAGTCTTTTCTGTCATCCACTTTGGTCTTCTTTTCTTGTCTTTTTAGTGATCTCTTGCTTTCTTCATGGATAATGTTCTTGATATCCTCCCACAGTTCTGGTTTTTGGTCATTGGTGTTCAATCCATGAAATCTATTCTTTAGATGATCTCTAAATTCTGGAGGGATATATTTAAGATCATATTTTAGTTCTCTTGGACTTGTTTTAATTGTCTTTAACTTCAAGTTGAACTTGCATATGAGCAGTTGATGGTCTGTTGAGCTTTTCCACTGCTTCTTGCCACAGATGTAGTCAATCTGATTCCTGTGTGTTCCCTCTGGTGAAGTCCATGTGTAGAGCTGCTGTTGGTGTTGTTGAAAAAAGGTGTTTGCAATGAACAAGTCATTGGTCTTGCAAAATTGTACCATGGGAGTTTCAGCATTATTTCTGTCACCAAGGCCAAATTTTCAAACTACTGGTGATTCTTCTTTGTTTCCAACTTTTGCATTCCAGTGAGTAGTGATAATTAACACATCCTGATTGCATGTTCAGTCAATTTCAGACTGCAGAAGTTTATAAAATTCTTCAATTTCCTCATCTTTGGTTTGGTGGTTGGGGCATAAATTTGAATGATAGTCGTATTAACGGGTCTTCCTTGTAGGCATATGGATATTATCCTATCACTGACAGCATTGTACTTCAGGACAGATCTTGAAACATCCTTTGTGATGATGAATGTCATGTCATTCCTCTTCAAACTGTCATTCCTGGCATAGTAGATCACATGGTTATCTGACTCAAAATGGCCAAAACGAGTCCATTTCAGCTCACTAATGATGAGGATATCAATCTTTTTGCATTCCATTTCATTTTTGACAACTTCCAATTTTCCTAGATTCATACTTCATACATTCCATGTTCTGATGATTAATGGATGTCTACAGCTGTTTCTCTTCAATTTGAGTGGTGCCACATCAGCAAATGGAGGTCTCAAAAGCTTTACCTTATCCATATGAGTAAGTATGGTTTTACTTAGGTGATGCAGCTCTTTCCCAGTCCTATTTTCAGAGCCTTCTAACTTAACCAGAGTATTCATAAAGTTGCATGGTAATATATCAAACAGTGTTTCTTTGCTATTCATAAGGTTTTTCCCTGGCCAATTCTTTGAGAAGTGGATGACCTCTTCCTTCTTCCTAGTCTGTCTCAGTCTGTAAGCTGGGCTGATACTTGTGCAGCATGTGCATCCTGCTGGGTTTGAAACACCAGAGGTTCAGCCTCAAAACTCACATCAACACATCAAATCCACAGTAGGACAAGCTGACAGTCAGGTTTGTCTCCCTGTTGGAAACCTCTCCTTCCATCCTTACCTGGGTCCCAGCAGCTGACTCCTCCTCTGTCCAGGTTCCTGGACTTTTAATCCCCTTTCTCCCACTCTCCCATCCTGTTTCTCTGGGTGTGCCTGGGTTCCCTCTCCTCACATGGATCCTGGTGGCTGACTGCTCTTCTGTCCCAGTTCCTGGGCCTTTTAATCCCCTTTCTCCTGTTCTCCCATCCTGCTGCTTTGGGCGTGCCTATGTTTTCTCTACTCATCTGGATCCCTGAAGCTGACTGCTCCTCTGTCAAGGTCCCTGGCTTTTAATCCCCTTTCTCCTGCTCTCTTGTCCTGCTGCTTTGGGTGTGCTTGAGTTCCCTCTCCTCACCTGGATCCCTGTGTCTGACTGCTCCTCTGTCCAGGTTCCTGGCCTTTACTTCCCTTTCTCCTGCTCTCCCATCCTGCTGCTTTGGATGTGCCTGGGTTCTCTCTCCTCACCTGGATCTCTGCAGCTGATATATAGAAGCTCACTGTTGTTTGATTATTTATTTAAGGTCACATTCTCCAGATTATTTCCAGAAGTATTTGTCTTTGTTAGAGTTCAGCAGTCACCACTTGCTAATATTGCCAAATGCAACACTCCACTGCCAGGAAAACTTCAATATTTGTTGTCTCTAAGATAAATGGAAATTCTTTAGGATGGCATTTAATGTTCTCTGTAATCTGATCCACACCCATTCTTATTTCTTACATTCATGAATAGCTCCTCTGGCTTTGTTACAGTGTCTGTTCATTGTTCAACTCCCACCTCATTTCCCACCTTTCATGCCACACTCATTCATTTCTATATACACTGACTCTGCCCTTGATTCTTAAAAATAATTATTCTGAATATAAATATTTGGTACTTTGAGGGAATATTTATATCCTTCCCCCTTTTTTTTAAAGATCAGATTACATACAAGGTTACTTGTTTGTAAAGTTATATTTACATAGATCCTTAATAAAGTTTTGATTAAATGACCCAGATCACACTGATCTCTACTTTCTGAGCCTTTAAGAAGGTTGTGTACCCAACTGAATCTAGAATTTCTCTCCTTTAAACTACATGCCTTTTTTATATGTGTATGTACAATTTCTTTATTACATTGTACACCTTTTGAGATTAAATATGACTTTTACTACTGTGAAAGAGGTGCATAATAATCTGGTAAAAACAAGAAATAATTCAACTCTTAGCTCCAATTTGACAACCTGGGAAAGTGAATTTCTTTTCAGTATCCTACTAAGGGTACTAAGTGATTGCTCAGACTTTGAAATAGTGAAATGATTAGCTTTGAAGAAGAGCTCATTTATGAAAATTTAGTTGTCTTTCTGTTATGGTATTGATTTTTTAAAAATAGTTGTAAAAATATATGTAACCATAAAAAAAACAAAACAAACAAACAAACAAAAAAAACTCACTGCCATTGAGTCAGATCCAACTCATAGCAACCCATCCTTGGGTTTCTGAGGCATTACTTCTATGGAAGTAGATTGCCCCATCTTCCATCTGAGGAGTGGCTGGTGGGTTTGAAATGCCAGCCTTCTTGTTAGCAGTCAAATGGTTTAGACACTAAGCCACTAGAGCCCCATATGTAACTATAATA
>NW_006922681.1:246925-247446 GCF_000298275.1 Orycteropus afer afer | reverse complement strand
ATGTGTACATACATATATACATGTAAAATATATATAACAAAAAATTGCTACTTAAGTTTTTTTCAAGTGTATAACTTAGTGACATTTATTACAATAATCATTTTGTGTGATCTTATTTATTATATTTGTTTCTTTAAAAAATTATGCAATTTTCTTAACTATATTTCAATGTCTTGATTAATTGGTTAAAGTAAGTTTTCTTTTTTCTTTTTAACTTTCTAACACTTTTAGAAAAGCTGAAAACTCATTCAATACTCTTAAAATTTTTGAAAATAAAATATGTTTTGCTTTAAAATGTTATCTTTCTCATTAGCAAGTGATAAAAGTAGGACATCTCAACCTAATATGCTTATCATATGAATGTTATGATTAAATGGACTTACTGAACCTGTACCTTGACCAGGAGGCTGTTGTTCAAATGGAAAAAGGGGACATTACATTGTTTAAAATCAAGAAGTGAGTGAGTCAAGTTTGTATCCTTTCCCCACACTTATTCAATCTATATGCTGAGCAAATAATCC
>NW_006922681.1:242690-245973 GCF_000298275.1 Orycteropus afer afer | reverse complement strand
TACCTTAATATCAGAGCTCAGGATAAATTACAGTATTGTTTCTCATCCTAGGTGTCCTTAGTTTTCAATTTAAAGAAAAGTTAGAAAAATAATGAGCTGAAATCTAAGAGCAATACAAATAATAGATTTTGAGAAATAAATATATATGGATGTCAATAATAAAGGAAAAATAAATCGGAATATTTCTCTTACCTGAATTTCTCTGAGGAGAGCTTATAACAGCTTGTTACTTGCCTTCTGGAGTTAAGACCAATAGAAGCTTTTAATATAAATCTTGGTTTCTAAAACATTTGGGATTAAAAGAATGAAAGTTGTGGAGACCACTCATAGATCAGTGACTGTGTTTTTACTGCAACATTTGTTTTCCATCCAATTCTACAGGGATTTTATTGAATTGAATTTCTGTGTGGAGATTTAGTCACCACAAGAGAGAAACCATGTGGTATTAATTAATGATGTTAATTTAAGATGTTGTGGTAAAAAAAAAAATGACTCTCACTAAAGTCTGTGGTAATCTTCTTGCTGACTGTAATAAAACTGATCTAATTTTAAAATTCTGTTCAACATTCTATCATCAAATGTAAAATGAGCCAGGAAAATAATTTCAGTCTGGTTTGACCATTTACTGGAGGATGTAGATTTGAAATGGCTTATCAAAAATAATTAGAATTTGGTGAAGGAGAGATAAAAAGGTGTGCTGAGTCTAGTTAGAGTCACTGAGTTTTTCACTCATTGATTTGGAACTGTCCCATGTCCTTCAAACTCTCATTGACAAAAGTTTGATATTACTATTCAGTCCTAATGAATTAGTGAACTTATTCTCCTATCTTTTGTTTTCATGTTAGGTTTTTTTGTTTGTTTGTTTGTTTTGTCTTTCTCCTCTCCATACAATTAATCACTCTTCAAGGTACTATATTTTAATTTTTTCAGTACATGTACATTCCACCACTGACATTCTACCACCACTATTACATACAGATTTAATAGGGGCAGAATTTTCCCTGCTTTGTTCATTTTTATATTCCTAACATCTTGATTACTTACTGGCACTTTGGAGTGAGAACTAAATATTTTTTGAATAAATTAGAGAAAAAAAAAAAAAAAAGATACTCCTGTGCTCAAAAATTCTTAATAGTCTCTCATGATTCTTCAGACAAAATCCATTCCCATGTTTTGGTATTTCAGATACTCCACACTCTGCCTCCCTGTTACCTGTCCCCTTGCTTTCTGCCTCTCAGCACAGGACACTTGGCCACACACTTCACCTCTGTGCCATGTATCAGTTTTGGCTCTATGAACTTGTTCATAATATTTGCTCACCTAGAAAACTTCCTCCCTCATTCCACGCCAATCCTTCTCATCCTTAAACTCTCTCATTTCCCATGTGGAATCTTTCTCATGTCCTTTAAACCACATTGAATTTTCCTCTTCTTTACCTTCATGGGACTAAACTTGTCTTTATAACACATTCGAAAAGTAAGAGCAATTTATCTATCCATTTCATTGTATGCATGAGTAAATATCCTTAACTTAGGGATCATATATAAATCTTTTAATTTCCTCACAGAAAACTGGCTGGGAGATTCACTATAAATTTACTTGTTCAGCTATAAGATTTCTTCAACATTTATTAAATAGTTATAATATATAGAGTTTGGATAAGATGGTAGGCACAATGAGACATAATATGAGAATAGTATAGGGGTAAGAGTTCTGTAGATATTAGAAGTATTTCCTGACAATAAACTTATAATCTAGAACCCCTAGTCTAGGGGAGAAAGACACTTACAGCACTAGCTAGACTGCAAGTCATGCTCTGATAAATGGTACAAAACTAGTATAAGCTTATCATTTGGGAATATACACAGGGGATGAATAGCGGCCAAAAGGAAGAAAGAAAAATGGACCTTTCAGGATAAGTAGGTTATTAATACACAGAAACATGTGGAAGGTCAGTAGCCTGGGAGAACCATATGAGTAAAGGCCTGGAAGTTTGGAAGAGCAAGGCTTAATCAGAGAATGGATAGTAAACAAAAGTGGCTGAAGCTTAAGCATCCATGATATAAGGGTACTCTTCTAAGAGATATAAGGTAGAGTGGGGTATTAGCTTGGAAATTTTTCTTTTTCCTTCCCAATTATTATTTTTCTGCCCCCATCATTTCACTGAAACTTCTGTCTTACTAAAATCACAGCTATACTACAAAGGCCAACTCTAAAGTACATTTCCTAATTCCTATCAAGCTGTAGTATTTGGTACTATTGAAAGTGTCTCACCTGTAGCTTCAGTAATAACCACTCATTTCTTCTACCTTCTTAACTCTTCTGTCTTATACATGCTGGGTCATGTTTCTTTCCTTGCCGTTAATGATGCTTGCCTTTCCCTCAATTCTGTTGTTTGGTCTCCCTTTTTGTATTCTAGTTTTCCTGAGATTATATCATCTATTTTTGGGTTGTCAACTATCATCCATCTGTTAGTGGCTTCACTACAGGAAGGAATCCCAAACTTTTTGGCTGTCCTTTCATATCAATAAAATCATCTGGAGTATATTTAATGTTACCTGTAAGTTGCATGGGTCTGTACTCCACCAAAATATTGTGTATGTTGCTGTTGTTTTTAGGTGCCATCTAGTCATCTCCACAATCCTATGCACAACAGAATGAAACACTTCTTGGTCCTATTCCAGCTTCATGATCCTTGGTATTCCTAAGCCCATCCTTGCAGCCACTGTATCAGTCCATCTCGTTGAGGACCTTCTCCTTTTTTATTGACCCTCAGCTTTACCAAGCATGATATCCTTGTCCAGGAAATGGTTCCTTCTGACAATATCACCAAAGTAGGTGAGACAAAGTCTGGCCATTCTAGCTTCCAAGGAGCATCCTGGCTGCACTTCTTCCTGGACAGATTTGTTAGTCTTTTTAGCAGTCCACCAGTACTCTTAGCATTCTTCTCCAACACTACAACTCAACTTTTCTTTAGTCTTCTTTATTCATTGTCCAGCTCTCATATGCCTATGAGTTGATTGAAAGTACCATGGCTTGGCTCAGGCACACCTTAGTGTTCAAGGAAACATCTTTGCCCTTCATCACTTGAAAGAAGTTTTTTGCAGCATATTTTCCCAATGCACTACATTGTCTGAAGTCTTGACTGATGCTTCCATTGGTGTTGATTGTAGAATCAAGTAATATGAAGTCCTTGACAACTTCAATCTTTTCTCCATTTATCATGATGCTGTTTATTGGACTAGTTGTGAAGATTTATGTTTTTTTCTTTTCTTTATATTGA
>NW_006922681.1:239588-242572 GCF_000298275.1 Orycteropus afer afer | reverse complement strand
ACTATTATTAATATATTAATGGTAATTAATATATTCATTCTATAATGTAAAGTTTTATATCATTATTTTTGAAATCTTAATTTAGTACTGTGATGTAAAAATTCAAGGTCTTGCTTAAAATTATTTCTTAAACTTTCCCAATTCTGACATAGCTCAAAAAGAGAACAGACACAAATATATCTTTCCCAATGGGAGAATGACACCAATTTTAACATGATTCAATAATAAGAAAGGACTTTCATTGCACTGAAGGTATGATACAAGCTTAGGTCTTATGACCTCACAGACCTAAACTGTTTGTAATATCTTAGGTGGGATAAATGTGGAGTGTATGGATAGTTTATTGAGAGATACAAAAGAAGAATCACACCATAGACTCAATGGTTTTGGAAAAAAGACTTTGTATCTACAGTAGATAATTATAAATTACTCAAAAACTAACTCCTAGGTATACTGTAAATCTTAATAGAGAAAGAGCTCCTGACTCTAAGTTATTGGATGACCATAGTACAGAACTCCCTTTTCTGAGCTGGAACTTGTCAGACTAACCAGGTATAAATCCAGGCAGGTGCAGGAATAACTCATTATAAGCTTAAAGTGATAGATCCAGGAGCAGGCATGAGTAGGACCAGATGACACAGTAAGCTACACAAGCAGGTGGCCCAGACCTCATGTCATCCACCACTGTTACTTTGATGTCTCTCCCTCAGCTCATAGTTCTGGCCACATGGAGGTTGCTTTATGACTAGTTGACAGAGAATATAAAATTCCAAGGTTGGTTATTAGATGATCATTGTCTTTTGTTTGGTGGTACAAACCCAAATGTACTGCTGCTTATCTATACTTCCCCACAGGAGTGGTCTTGAAAGGTATGAGTAAGTGGAAATTCTCACTTTGTACACATATAGAGTGATCAGCTATTTCCATTTTAGAGAAAGAGAAGTGGTACAAATGTAAAAATATATAGATTTATGGTAGAGGATGGCTTAGATGTTGGTTGGTGGCCTACAACGAGAAGATAAAATATTAAAGACTAAAAGATCTGTGGAAGAAGGATATGGATGGATCAGGTGGAGTAGATAATAAGTGTGGGGAAATTCATATCATATGTTGTTTTCTACTAGAGAGCATCTATCCTGGAAGTGACATTAAACAACCAAGTAGACAGAATGACTCATTTGGTTGAGATCACCCAACTTTGTTCATCTGCCATCCCATTGCTGGAAAAATAAACAGGTGAAAAAAGTAGTTTTGGTGGCTGTGATTGAGGCTATGCTTATACACATGGGCTTATACTTTCCAAGGCTAATCTAACTATCATCATTTCCAAATGTCCGGTTTGCCAGTGACAGAGACCAATGTTGAGCACCTACTATGGCAATACCCAGCAAGGAGATGAATCAGTCACTTGGTGACAAGTTGGCTAATGTAAAACCCTTCCACCATGAAAATAGCAGAACTTACACTGGAATTGACACATGATCCAAGTATAGGTTATTTTTTTGTGTCTCTAAAACCACATGCACATCCAATATCAGAAGGTTGAAAGTGAATAACATAAAATTGGACCAAGAAACCTATGTTATAGCAAAGGAGAAGTGTTGTTGTTGTTGTTGTTGTTATTTGCCATCGAGGAGAAGTGGCAGTGGGTAATTAGTGGACTATGGAACTTATCATATTGCCATCATCCAGAAACTTCTAGATTAATCAATTAAGGGAATGGTCATTTAAAAGTACAACTAAGGTATGATCTTGCAGTGAATAGCTTGGAACGTGAGGACTTCATTTTCATGGAAGCAGTATATACCATAAATCAGTAAGTGTTATATACTCATTGCAATGTCCTCAGGACTGTATTTATCTGGACCATATGAATTGAACCCAGGAACTCCCTAATAACCCCCTTGGAAAATTTACTCTTTTTTTTTTTTTTTAACCAGAACTCTGAGCTGTATGGATTTTGAGATCTTAAATCTCAGAGGGGCAATGCTTTTACTAGGAAACACAGGGAGAATCCCATTATATTTTAAAGCTGAAACTGCATTCTGGTCACTATGGATTCTTTGTGCTAAGAGATCTGAGGCAAGAGAAAGATTTACAAGACTTATGGGGATAATTGACCCTGATAATGAGGAAGAGGAAGAGCTGCTATTATTCAAAGGGGGCTGCGAAGAATATGTTTAGTTTCAGGTGAATATCTTGGTACTCCCTTTCCAAGTTGGACATTAAAATGACAAATGTAAGAACTATGGCTGAAAAGAATATGGTGACCAAAGCCACTTAAACCTGCAGAGCTATTAGCTAATGGAAGAGGAACTCTAAAGGAGAAGAATATTAATTTTGGACTTGAGAATAGCTTCAAAAGTGGAAACTATAAGCTATTCCACTAACTTCCATCATTGAATATTCTCTAAGGAAAGATAAGTGCCTAAGCCATTTGACTGCTAACCAGAATGCTGGCAGTTCAAACCCACCAGCCACTCCTTGGAAGGAAGGTTGGGTAATCTTCTTCCATAGCAATACTACCTCGGAAACCCAAGGAGGGGTCGCTATGAGTCAGAGCCTATTGGACAGTCATGTGTTGTGTTTGTTGTTGTGTTTAAGGAAAGATAAGTACCAGAATCCTGTAGGACCTGTTCCTAGATCTTCTTATTAATAAAATCAGTTATTTTATACAGTAGAAAATGTGGTAGATCTCTGGTTCCCAGCTCAGCTTCTGCCTTGGTTAGATAGTTGTGAAAGTGCTAGTACCTGAGAGTTGTCTTCTGAGTCACTGTCCAGAATTTGTCCTCAGTTGAGGAGAACTGACTCATCCATTTAAAAATTTATCCTTAGTTAACCAGAGCAATGAAGCAAGGAAAGGATCAATTTGGCAAAGAAGAAGTAAAACTTTCTCTATTTGCATATGATATGATCTTATACATAGAAAATCCCAAAGATTGCAAGAAAGTTACCAGAAAGAATTGAAAGTTTCAGCAAAGTGG
>NW_006922681.1:231394-239201 GCF_000298275.1 Orycteropus afer afer | reverse complement strand
GCACAAAACAATGTTCTGGGAGGTGCCCACTCTCTCTCAGGTGCTTAGAGTTCTGATGCTATGATTGGCTAGTTTGTCCACTCTACCAAGCTCAATAGGAAGCCTCCTGGAAGAAGAACTCTCTCTGACTGCTGGTTGAGGAAGACATGCTGCTGAAAAAGACACAGGCTCCTGAGACACACGTTGCTGGGAAAGAGACTCAAGAGACACGCATTGCTGAGTGAGACACCGAGGGACCAGCACTGCTGGGAAAGAGACTGTGAGAGACTGTTGGCAGAGGGATGGTGGGCTGGGAGAGAGACTGAGCATTTTTCCTGAATTGGAATTGTAGCCTGTGGTACTTCCCTAATAAACCCCATAATCTGTGAGCTCTGTGTGGCCACTGCAGCAAATTATCGAACCCAGGAGAAAGGTGGTGGGTGCTTTGGGAGGAACGGCTGGAGCAAGGGCTGGAAGGGGGAGGCAGCATGTCTGGCCTGGCAGGAATAGGCCTTGGGTTACTGCTGGTAATCCTGTCTTCCTCTTGTAGGGTTAGAGGAGGCCAGAACATGTGACCTCCTTGCTGTTTTTGCAGATATATATGTGTATATATGTGTGTGTGTGTGTATACACACACACACATATATATCATAAAAAAATAACCATCTAAAAGATAAAATACTTAGGAATAAGTCTAACTAGAGACACAAAAGACCTATACATAGAAAACTACAAAACATTACTAAAAGGAACCGAGAGAGTCCTACATAATGAAATAATATATTATGATCAGAGTTAAACAGAATAAGCATTGTGAAGATCTCTATACTATGCAAAGCAATCTACAATTTTGATCCAGATTCTATAATCATTCCTTAAGGAGATAGAGAAACTAATCACCAATTTTAATGGGAAAGAAAGGGATACTGGACATGTAAAGCACTGCTAAAGAAGAATAAAAAACTAGTAGACTTCACACTCCTCAATCTCAAATCCTTCTACACAGCCATGTAGTTAAAACAGTTTTCTACTGGCATAAAGACAGACACACACATAGACCAATGGTACAGTACTGAGAACCCAGAGGAAAATCCCTCCACCTATGGATGACAAAACAGACCAAGAAGCAGTTGTTTGAGCAGAACAAGGGGACACTGCATGGTTTAAAATCAGGAAGTGAGTATGTCAGGGTTGTATCCTTTTACTGTACTTACTCAATCTAAATGCTGAGAAAATACTTGAAGAAGCTGGACTGTATGAAGAAGAACACAGCATCAAGATTGGAGGAAGACTTATTATCAACTGTGCTGTGCAGATCACACAACTTTGCTGAAATTGAAGATACCATGAAGTACTTACAGATGAAGATCAAAAACTACTGTCTGTAGTATGAATTACACCTCAACACAAATAAAACAAAAATCCTCACAACTCAACCAATAAGTGGCATTATGATAAATGGAGAAAAGATTAAACTTGACAAAGAGTTCATATTACTTGTTTCCACAGTCAACACTAATGGAAGCAGCAGCCCAGAAATCAGACAAAGTATTGTACTGGACAAATGTGCTGCAAAAGACTTCTTTAAAGTGCTGAAGAGTGAAGATTTCCCTTCAAAGACTAAGGTGCACCTAACCCAAGATATGATATTTGTAATCACTTCATATGTATGTGAAAGCTGGACAATGAATAAGGAATACAGAAGAAGAGTTGATGCTTTTGAGTTGTGGTGTTGGAGAAGAACACTAAGAGTACCATGGTCTGTTAAAAGGACTAACAAATGTGTCCTGGAATAAGTGCAGCCAGATTGCTCCTTGGAAGTGAGAATGGCTAGACTTTGTCTCATCTACTTTGGTCATGTTGTCAGAAGGGACCATTCCCTGGAAAAGGAGATCATCCTTTGTAAAGTGGAGGGTCAGCAAAAAAGAGGAAGACCTTCAAGGAAATGGATTGACACAGTGGCTGCAACAATGGGCTCAGGTATAGCAATCATTGTGAGGCTGGCACAGGACCAGGCAGTGTTTCATTCAGTTGCACATGGAGTTGCTGTGAGTCAGAGCCAACTCAAGGGCACCTAACAACAACGACATGGATGACTGATCTTTGACAAAGGGCCAAAACTCATTTAGTGGCAAGAGATTGTCTCTAATAAATGGTGCTGGCAAAACTGGATATTCATTTACAGTAAAATGAAATAGGACTCATACTTCACACCATAAAAAATCAGCTTAAGATGGATCAAAGACCTCAATGTAAAAACTGACTGTTAAAGACCATCAAATTAAAAATAGGTACAACTTTAGGGACCCTATTACATGGCAGAAATACATTATGAAACATAACTACAAATGCAAAAACATCAAGACGAGATAGATATCTTGGCTCTCTTAAAAAAAATTAGATACTTAGTGCATCAAAAGATTTCACCAAAAGCATAAAAAAGAAATTGGAAACTGGGGAAAAAAATTGGCATTGATATATCAGATAAGAGACTAATCACTAAACTTTATAGAAAACTTCACTTTAACAACAAAAAGGCAAATAATCCTATTAAAAATAGGCAGATGGCATGAATAGATAATTCACTGAAGAAGACATTCAGGCAGCTAACACATGAAGAGAAATTGGGAATCATTAGTCATTGTTGTTGTTGTTAGGTATTGTCAAGGCAGCTCTAACTCATAGCCACCCCATGTACAACAGAACTAAACACCGCCTAGTCCTGTGCCAGACTCACAATCCCTGTTATACCAGAATTCATTGTGGCAGCCACTGTGTCAATCCATCTCATTGAAGATCTTGAGCTTTTTCATTGATTCTCCACTTTATAAAGCATGATATCCTTCTCCGGGAAATGGTCCCTTCTGACACCATGAGAAAAGTAGTTGAGATGAAGTCTGGCCATTCTCACTTCCAAGGAGCATGTTGGCTGCACTTCTTCATCACAGATTTATTCATTCTTTTGGCAGTCCACGGTACTTTCAGTATTCTTCATCAACAACACAACCCATAAACCACATTAGTCATTAAAGATATGCAAATCAAAACAATAATGAGATATTATCTCACCCCAGCATGATTAGCAAAACTCAAAAAAACAGAAACACCAAATTTATTGAGGGTATAGAGAGACTGGAGCCCTCGTACACTCTTTGTGGGACTGTCAAATAATGTAACCACTGTGGAAAACAGTATGGCACTATTTTAACAAGCTGGAAATAGAAATACCATATGGTAAAGAAATCCCACTACTAGATACATGTCCTAGAAAAAAAGAGTCATGATATGAATATATATATATATGCACAATCATTGTCATTGTAGCACAACTCATAATAGAAATAAGATGAAAACTACCTAAACACCATCACTGTTTGATAGACAAACTATGCTACATACACAATGGAATACTATGCAATGTTAAAGAAGAACGAACTATGAATCTGCAAATCATAACTTGGATGAACCTAGAGGATATTACGCTGAGTGAAATTCACTCACTCAGTCACTCATTGCCATGAAATTGAATTTAGTCCACAACAAAATGACAAATACTCTATGAGGCTACAATTATAAATGGTCTCTAAATTCCAAAGGGATATACTCAAGTCCGTACTTCGGCCCTGATGGGCATGTTTTAATTTTCCTCAGCTTATATTTGCATACGAGCAATTGATGGTGTGTTTTAAAATCAGTGCCAGGCCTTGTTCTAACTGATATTGATCTTCTCTAGTGTCTCTTTCCACTGATACAGTCAATTCCCTTGCTGTGCATTCCATCTGTCTAGGTCCATGTGTATAGTTGCAATTTATGTTGTTGAAAAAAAGGTATTTGCAATGAATACAACCTTAGATTTGCAAAATTCTATCATGTGATCTCTGTCATCACTTCTATAACCAAGCCCATTTATTCTAACTACTTTGTAGTTTCATCTTCTTTATTTCCAACATTTCCACTCCCATCATGAGTAATTATCAATATACCTTGATCAAATGTTTGGTCAATTTCTGATTCCAGAAGTTGGTAAAAATCTTTGATTTCTAAACCTTTGGCTTTAGTGGTTGGTGTATATATTTGAAGAGTACTACTAATAACTGATCTTCTTTGTAGGCATATAAATATTATCCTTTAACTGACAGAAAAGTCTTCAGGATATATATTGAAATTTTCTTTTTGATGATCGATATGATGCTGTTCCTCTTCAATTTCTCGTTCTTTGCGTAGTGCTGTTGTTGTTCGATGCTGCAAAGCTGGCTCTGACTCATAGCCACCCTATGTACAACAGAATGAAACACTGACTCTTCCTGCACCATCCTCAGAATCTTTAATATGCTTGAGCCCATCAATACAATCATTGTATCAATCCATGTAGTGGAGCATCTTCCTCTTTTTTGTTGACTGTCTACTTAACCAAGCATGATATCTTTCTCCAGAGAATTGACCCTTTTGACATGACCAAAGTAGGTGAGATGAAGTCTGGCCATTGTTGCTTCCAAGGAGAATTCTGGCTACACTTCCTTCAGGACAGATTTGTTAGTTCTTTTAGCAATCCATGGTTCTTTCAGCATTCTTCACCAGCACCACAATTCAAAAGCATCAACTCTTCTTCAATCTTCCTTCTTTATTGTCCAGTTCTCATATGAGGCAATTGAAAATACCATGGCTTGTGTCAGGCACACCTTAGTCCTCAAGGAGATATCTTTGCTCCTCAGCACTTGAAAGCAATTCTTTGCAGCTGATTTGCCCAGTGCAATACATCATTTGATGTCCTGATTGCTGCTTCCACTGGCCTCGATTGTATAACTAAGCAATGTGAAGTCTTTGACAACTTCAATATTTTCTCCATTTATCGTGATTCTGCTTATAGGTCCAGTTGTGAGGATTTTTGTTTTCTTTATATTGATATTTAATCTATATTGCAGACTGTATTCTTCAATCTTCATCAATAAGTGCTTCAAGTGATCCTCACTGTCAGCAGGCAAACTTGTGTCATCAGTGTATCACAAGTTGTTAATGATTCTTCCTCCAATTCTGATGTCATGTTCTTCATACAGTACAACTTCTCAGATTATCTGCTCAGCATACATATTGAACAAGTTTGGAGAAAGAATACAATCCTGATGCACTTCCTTCTTGATTTTAAATCATACAGTGTCAGCTTGTTCAGTTCATACAACAGCCTCCTGGTCTATGTACAGGTTCCTCATGAGTACAATCAAATGGTCTGGAATTCCCATTCTTCTCAATGTTACCCATAATTTGTTATGATTCATACAATCAAATGGTTTTGGATAGTCAATAAAACACAAGTAAACATCTTTCTGGCATCCTTTGCTTTGAGCCAAGATCCATCTGACATTAGCAATAATACCCCTCATTTCACGTCCTCTCCTGAAACCAGCTTGCTATAAATTAGTCCATAAATTAGGGCCCCTAAATTTGCCCCATTTTTTTCCTTGAGGAACTTTATAGTTTTTGGTTTCACTTTTAAGTCATTGATCCATGTAGAGTTACTTTTTGTGTAAGGTGTGAGGTACGAATCTTATTTCATTTTTCTTCAAACAGAGAGCCAGTTTTACCAGCCCTATTTTTTAAAGGAGGAGTTTTTTAAAGAGGAGCTCTGGTAGCATAGTGGCTAAAGCACTTGATTGCTAACCAGAAGACTGGTGGTTAAAACCCACCAGCCAGTCCTTGGAAGGAAGGTTGGGCAATCCTACTTCCATAGTGATACTGCCTCGGAAACCCAAGGAGGGGTCGCTATGAGTCGGGGCCGACTCGACGGCACATAACAACAAAATTTTTTAAAGAGATCATCACGTCTCCATGTAATGGATTTCAGCTGTTTGTCAAAAATCAGCTCTGCATAAGTCAATGGATCTATTTCTGGGTTCTCAATTCTGTTCCACTCGTCTATCTGTCTGTCATTATAATAGTACTGGGCAGTTTTTTTATTTTAAATTATTATTTGGGTGAAAATTTACAGAAGAAATTCACCTTCTATGCAGCAATTCACTTACACACACTTTGTCTCATGACATTGACCACAATTCATCACAATGCAACAGCTCCCCTCCCACTTCCTCCCGACAATCACTTCTTTCTTGTGTCCATCCTCCATGTACTTCTGCTCCCTGAGCTGTCTCCCTGTGCATAAACAGCCCTTCTTTCTCCCATGATTGTTCTTTTCAAGGAGTGTATCTACCGCAGGTAAATGTTCAACTCATATGCTTGTCTTTTGTTTGGCTGGAAGCCACAGGTGTGGGTTCAATTTCAGATCTGAAGGACAGCTAGGGGCCATAGTCTCAAGGGTTCCACCAGGCTCTATCAGACCAGCAAACCTGGTCCCCCCTTTTTTTCCCCCAAATGATTTTGAGTTTTGTTCCACATTGTTCTCCCTCTCTATCCAGGATCTCCTACACAGATGCCCCTCTGAGTGGTTGACAGTGGTAGCTGGGCATCACCTAGTTCTTCTGGTCTCATAGTTGTATAGGTTGCAGATGGCATGTTGTACCGGTCACTAGGGCTCATTCTTTCCATGAATCTTTGGTTTTCTTCCTCCTTCTTTGCTCTGGACAAGGAGAGACCCATCATTGTATCTAGATGGCTGATTGCAAGCTTTTAAGATTCTAGTCGCTACTCACCAAAGTAGGAGATGGAACAATGTTTTGTGTAGTATGTTATGCCAATTAAACTTGATGTCCCCTGTGACTATGGTCCTGAGCCTACAGATTCAATTACTCAATCCCTCTGGGTATCTGGCTGTGACTAAGAAGTGACTACAACCTTGTCTCTTGTCAGTTCTACTATACACCTGGGAATTCATATCATACAAATACATTTGTAGGACCACTGTCTGCCAACCCTATATGTGGTTTTGGGAACACTCCCCACTTCATAGACATACCTAATAGTTCAGCCTATCTGTTCGTCTATCTACCCATATACCCGTGTTTGCCTTACTGACAACGCAGTACCGTATGTGCAAAAGGGTTTATCTTTGTACTCCCATGTATCTCTCTATGTCTTACTCTTCCTCAATGCCACCATGTTGATCATTTACATTTGGTACATTTCCCTTCTCTTTACCCAAATCAATACTTATCTCTACCTATCTAACAGAGTTCCCTGTCATCCCCTCCCACCCCTAGTAACCAACAAAGAAAATTTCCTTCCATATATAAACCTTCCCTTGTGTTTTACAATAACAGACTTATAAATATTTGTCTTTCTGTGATTGATTTATTTCACAAAGCATATTGTCCTCCAAGTTCATCCACGTTATATGGTGTTTTGCAGATTCTATGTTATTCTTTAGGGGTGTATGGTATTCCATTGTGTGTATGTACCATAGTTTGGTTATCCATTCCTCAGTTGATGGACACCTAGGTTGTTTCTGTCTTTTGGCTATTGTAAATAGTGCTGCAATGAACATGGGTGTGCATATGTCTATTTTCATGGTTCTCACTTCTTTAGGATATATACCTAGTAATGGAATGTCTGGGTCAAATGGTATTTCTAATTTCAACTTTTGAAGGAGTAACCATATGGCTTTCCACAATTGTACCATTGTACAGTACCACCAGCAGTGTATGTGAGTTCCTATCTCTCCATATCCTCACCAGCATTTGTTATTTTCTGTCTTGTTGAACTTTGCTATTTGTGCTGTTGAACTTTGCTACTTGTACCTCATTGTTGTTTTGATTTGCATCTCTTTAATAGCTAATGATCATGAGCATTTCTTCATGTTTGTTGGCCGCTTGAATATCCTCCTTGGTGAAGTGTCTATTCATGTCTTCTGCCCATTTTTCAATTGGATTGTTTGTCTTTT
>NW_006922681.1:212679-229928 GCF_000298275.1 Orycteropus afer afer | reverse complement strand
GTCAAGTGCTTTAGGCACTATGCTACCAGAGCTCCTTGGTTTTGCATAGATACCGTTTATTATGTTGAGAAATGTTGTACCGGGCAGTTTTGACTACTATGGCTGTATAGTAGGTTTTAAGATCTGGGAGTTTGAGAACTCCTACTTTGTTCTTCTTCAAGAGTGCTTTGCTGATTTGAGGTCTTTTCCTTTCCATATAAAATTAGGGATTTTATTTTCCATATTCTTTCTTTGTCTTTTGTTTTGGTGAATTTGATGTTGATACATTTTGGTGATTTTCTTTTGGGGTTTGTCTTGTTTGGGGTTTGTTGGACTTCTTAAATAGATATATTCTCATCTTTCATCATACAAGGAAAATTCTCTACCAACAAATCTTTGACATTTTTTTCTGTGGTTTTATTTGTCTCTTCCTGTTCCCATTACACATAGGCTACTCCTTTTGCTGCTATCCCACATGAATCTTAGGCTTTCTTCATTTTGTTTTAATCTTTTTGTGTGATTGTTCTCTTTCCAAAGAAGTATTGAGGTATTTGCTTTCAATTTCACTAATTCTGTCTTCCATTGATTAAATTCTACTCCTGTGTCCATTCAATGAGTTATCTATTTCTGAAGATTTAATATTAATCTTCTTGATTACTGTTTGTAGATTTTGTATCATTTCTAATTTTTCATTTATTTTGTCATTTTGTTCTTATATTGTCTTTGGAAATTTTTCTTGGGTTTTATCTGTGTTTTCCTCAATTTTGTCAGTGTTTTATTTGATCTGCCTCTCAATTCGTTGAATGTACCAAGTAAATTCTTTTGAATTCCTTATCAGGGAGTTCCACTGCTGCTTCTTCCTCAGGGATGTGTTTTGGGTCTGTATCTTGGTCCCTTGTTTCTCATGCTTTGTCTTGCTTCTTTGTGTGTACTGTGATGCTCTTTTGTCTCTGAGGCATGGTGACATTTTTGTGTTTATATTTAATTGGTGATTACCTGTTGGAATGACTTTCCCACAGTTTTCATTTTCTTAGTTTTGTTTGTATATTATCTATGCAAGCAGGGTACTGTGCTGTGCTCCTCTATTTGCTAGTTGACAACAATTATACACTCACCACCTGTCATCTTTCCTGCAATCTGTCTCCCATATGTCCCTGTTGTCTTTGGCAAATGGAGCCTACTCTTTGGTCCCTGCAATCCAAAAGAGAATGCTGTCACTTTAAAATCCAAAATTACCACTACTTGTAAACATTCAAAATGTCTATGTCCTCCATAAATTTAAATATCCAAAATGGTTACTGCTTGTAAATAATCAAAATGGCTCTTCCCTCCAGATAGCTGAAAGTCTACAGCTCAGGTTGTCTCCCTCCTTGCTGTTTCCCTTCCTAGTCATAAGCCACCAGCTCAGTTGTCCCTTCAGCCCTTGGTACCAGGGCTGATCTTTAGTTCCAAGTCCAACACCACTTGGAAATACTCAGGCTGTCAGTCCTGTCAGAGTAGCTGAAAGTCCACTGCTCCAACTGTCTTCGTTGTCACTGTATTTGTTCAGGTTTATTCACTAGTTGATGCCTCATCCATTTCTGTATACTTCCTTTCAAAGCTCAGGACTCCAGGATTATCTTCTGTATCTCTGACAATTGGTTTCTCTTTTCTCTGTTGAAGAGGGTCTATGGAGCTTGTCTGCCTATTCCACCATGTTACAGAAGTATCCTTGGAATGCAACTGGTTCTTGTATTTTGATCTTGTGTCCCACCACTATGCTAAATTTCACAATTATTTTCAGTAGTTTTTTTGTTGAGTCTCTTGGCTTTTGTATGTATAGGATCATATCATCAGCAAATAGTAAGAGTGTTATTTCTTCCTTACCAATTTGGATGTCCTTGATTTCCCTTCTTGCCTTATTGTCCTGGCTAGGACTTCCAATACAATGTTGAACAGAAGTGGTGATAAGAGGGCATCTTTGTCTAGTTCATTTTTGCAAGAGGAATGGTTTCAGGGCTCTCCATTGAGAATAATGTTGGCTGTTGGTTTTTCATGTATGCCCTTTATTATGTTGAGGAATTTCCCTTCTATTCCTATTTTTCTGAGTTTTTTTTTTTTAAAATCAGGTGTTGGGTTTTATGAAATGCCTTTTCTGCATCAATTGATATGATCATGCCATTCTTTTCCCTTGTTTTATTTATGTGAAGGATGATGCTGTTTGGTTTTGTAATGCTGAATCATGCTTTTATACCTGCTATAAATCCCACTTGGTCATAATGTATTATTATTATTTTATATGTTGGAGTCTATTTCCTAAGATTTTTTTGAAGATTTTTGCATCTGTATTCACAGTCTGTAGTTTTCCTCTTCAGTGATGTCTTTGCCTGGTTTTGGTATCAAGGTTATGCTTACTTCATAAAATGAATTTGGGAAGATTCCATCCTTTTCTATGTTCTAGAATCATTTGAGTAGGATTGGGGTCAGTTTTCTGAATGTTTGGTGGAATTTTCCATTGAAACCCTCTGGTAGTTTTTTTTTATAACCTGTTAAATTTCTTTTGTTATGGCTCTGTTCAAATTTTCCACCTCAATCTGTGTTAGTTTAGATAAGTAGTATGTTTCTAGAAATCTGTCCATTTCTCCTAGACTTTCACATTTGTTGGAGTAAAGTTCTTCACAGAAGCCCTGGTGGCATTGTGCCTAAGGCATTTGAGTTCTAACCAGCAGACTGGCAATCCAAACCCATCACCACTTCTTGGAAGGAAGACTGGGTAATATATTTCTGTAGCGAATTGCCTCAAAAACCCAAGGAGGGGTTGCTATGAATTGGAACCAACTTAATGGCAATGAGTTTCATTTTTTTGATATAGTTCTATCCTTTTAATTTCTTTTGCTTCTATAGTGATATTGTCCAACTTGTTTCTTATTCATGTTATTTACATTCTCTCCTTTTCTTTCTTAAATTTGCCAGTGGTTTGTCAATTTTATTAATCTTTTCATAAAACCAAATTCTGGTCTTGTTGATTTTTCTATTGTCTTTCTGTTTTCTATTTCATTTATTTCTGCTTGAATACTTATTTCTTCTGTTGATTCTAGGCTTTTTTTTTTTTTTTGCTGCTCTTTTTCTAATTGTTGGAGATGTTGAATTAAGGTGTTGATTTTGGCTCTTTCTTCTTTTTTGATGCATCCATTTATTGCTGTAAATTGGTCTCTGATCACTGCTTTAGCTATGTCCCAAAGATTTTAGTATTTTGTGTTTTGGTTCTCATTTGACTCAAGGATTTTTTTTTTTTAATTTAATTTTGTATTTCTTCTCTTACCCATTTTTTCTTAAGGAGGATGTTGTTCAGTTTCCATATGTTTGCTCTTTTTCTGTTGATCTTCCTATTGTTGACTTCTAATTTGGTAGCATTGTGATCTGAGAAGATGTTTTGCAGTATTTCAATATTTTTAAATTTATTAAGGTTTGCATTATGGCCTAACATATGTTCTATCATGGAGAATGTTCCATGTGCACTGGGAAAGAAGGTATTGTGCTGTTGTTGGGCAAATTGCTCTGTAGATGTCTGTGAGGTCAAGTTGGCAAATTGTATTGTTTAGTCTTCTTCATGTTTATTGAGTTTCTTTCCAGTTGTTCTATTTTTCATGGAAAGTGGTATACTAAAGTCTCCTACTATGATGTGACATCATTTATTTGTCTTTTCAATTCTGCTAAAGTCTGATTCATGTATTTTGGGGCTTTTTCATTGGGTGCATAGATATTTATTATTGTTATATTCCCTTGTTCATTTGATCCTTTAATCCTTTAATCAGTATATAATGTCCTTCCTTGTGTCTTATGGTGGTTTTCATCTCAGTCTTTTACAATATTAATATAAATTAATATTGCCAGTCTTGCTTTTTTGTCTTTGCCATTTGCTTGATATATCTTTTTCCAACCTTTGAGTTTTAGTCTATTTTTATCTTAGTCTCTAAGATGTGTCTCTTGTAGATAGCATATTGTTGGGTTATGTTTTCTTACAGTCTGCAACTCACTCCCTCTTGAGTGGTGCATTTAATCTTGACATTCAGTGCAATCATCAAGTATGAATTTGTTGCTTTCTTTTTGTTATGTGTTTTTCCATTTTGTTACTCATTTCTTTGTTCCATATAATTTTCTCTGATGAATTTGTGTTGTTCATGAATCATGTTATCAGTTCCTTCGTTGCTATTGTTTGTTGTTATTGTTAGGTGCCATTGAGTTGTCTCTGACTTATAGCAACTCCACGCACAACAGAATGAAACACTGCCTAATCCTACACCAGCTCCGTGATCCTTGCTATACTGGCGCCCATCGCCGCAGCCACTGTGTCAATCCATCTCATTGAGGGCCTTCCCCTCTTTTGTCGACCCTCCACCTTACCAAGCATGACATTCTTCCCCAGGGAATGGCCCCTTCTGATAACATGACCAAAGTAGGTGAGACAAAGTCTGACTATTCTCGCTTCCAAGGAGAATTCTGGCTGCACTTCCTCCAGACAGATTTGTTAGATCTTTTAGCAGTCCATGGTACTTTCAGCATTCATCACCAGCACCACAGCTCAAAAGCATCGATTCTTCTCTGATCTTCCTTATTCATTGTCCAGCTTTCACATGTATGTGAGGTGATTGAAAATACCATGGCTTGTGTCAGGCACACCTTAGTCCTCAAAGAGACATCATTGCTCTTCAGCATTTGAAAGAGGTCTTTTGCAGCTAACTTGCCCAGTGTATTGACTGTTGCTGCCATTGGCATCAATTATAGAACCAAGTAATGTGAAATCTTTGACTTCATGTGGTCCAGTTGTGAGGATTCTTGTTTTCTTTATATTGAGATGTAATCTGTACTGCAGACTGTATTCTTCTGTCTTCTTCAGGAAGTACTTCAAGTCATCCTCACTTTCTGCAAGCAAAGTTGTGTCATCAGCGTATCACAGGTTGTTAATGATTCTTCCTCCAGTCTTGATGCCACCTTCTTCTTCATATAGTTCAGCTTCTCAGATTATTTGCTCAGCATATAGACTGAATAAGTATGGTGAAAAAATACAACCCTGATGCACTTCCTTCTTGTTTTGAAACCATGCAGTGTCCCCTTGTTCTGTTCTAATGACAACCTCTTTGTCTATGTACAGGTTCTTCATGAGTACAATTACAATGAAGTGTTCTGGAATTCCCATTCCTCTCAAGGTTATTCATAGTTTTTCTTTTTTTTAATGATCCACACATTTAAATGCTTTTGCATAGTCAATAAAACACAAGTAAATATCTTTCTGGTATTCTTTGCTTTCAGCCAAGATCCATCTGACATCAGCAATGATATCCCTTTTGTGATGTGATATGTCCTTTTCTGAATTCATCTTGTACCTCTGGAAGTTCTCTATAAATATACTGCTGCAACTTTTTTGAATTATCTTCAGTAATTCACGCATTAATATTGCATGCTTTACTTGCATGAGATATTAATGACATTGTTTGATAATTTTCACATTCTGTGGGATCATCTTTCTTTGGAATGGGTACAAATATGGATCTCTTCCAGTGAGTTGGACAGGTCCCTGTCCTCCAAATCTCCTGGCATAACTGAGTGAGTGCCTTCAGTGGGGCATCCATTAGTTGAAACATTTCAATGGGTATTCCGTCAGTTCCTGGAACCTTGTTCTTCGCTAATTCCTTCAGTGCAGCTTCAACTTCTTCCTTCAATACCATTGGTTCTTGATCATATGCCACCTCTTGAAATGATTGAAGATTTACCAGTTCATTTTAATACAGTGACTCTGTGTATTTCTTCCATCTTCTTTGGATGCTTCCTGCATCATTCAATATTTTGCCCATAGAATCTTTTAATATTGCAACTTGAGGCTTAAAGTTTTTCCTCAGTTCTTTCAGCTTGGGAAATGCCAAGAGTGTTTTTCCCTTTTAGTTTTCTAACTGAAGATCTTTGCACATTTCATTATAGTAATTACCTTTGTCTGCTCAAGCTGCTCTTTGAAATCTTCTGTTCAGCTCTTTTATCTTGTCATTTCTTCCATTTGCTTTAGCTACTCTCTGTTCAAGGGCAAGTTTCAGAGTCTCTTCTGGCAACCATTTTGGTCTTTTCCTCTCTTTTCATCTTTTTAATGACCTCTTGCTTTCTTCACAGATGATGTTATCCTAAAACCAAGCCATCATCCTATATTCCTTTTATCAATTAATGGCAGTAACATCTCCCCACCTTTTCAAGTAAAAGCCTGAATGCTATCCTTGGGACTTAACTCTGTCAAACTTATGTCAAAATCACTGTCAACACTCTCTGTTTTTATCTCTTAAATGTCCTTGAAATCTACAATTCTTTCCAAGTCTAAGCCCATGGCTTGCCTGGAATTCAAAATAAACCTTTTAATAATCTATGTACATCTCTAATATTTTCTCCTAGCTTTCTCTCCATTAGCATCAGTTTCACGTTTATGAATGGCCAAACTGCTTGGGTTAACACTGTGCTGCATCTCTACCTAAAACTCTTAAATGAATTCCAATTGCTCTTAGAAGAAATGTAAAATGTTTAAGCCCATACATATATTGTGCATGATAAAACACATGCAATTATCCTTTATGCAAAGATTTTGCATAATGTAGTCAAATATATATATATGTGTGTGTGTGTGTGTGTGTGTGTGTGTGTGTAGTAATACACTTTTCAAGCTATTGAAAGTTATGTGACAAAACGACAGGTTCAGAATTTGTACCTATAACTCAGAATTTAATTTGAGATTTCTGTATGTGATACTACTGAGGGAAAAAAAAAAAAAGAACAATATGAGAGTTTATCCTTTTGGTACTTAGTTTGTTTTAATAACTTTTTATAGTGGTATTATCTATCTCTATATACACACGAACCATAAAACCAAAACGTAGTCATCACATAGATTCTGACTCATAACAATCCACACTGGGTTTCCAAGGTGGTAAATCTTTATGGCAGTAGATTTCCTCATCTTCATTCCATGGAGCATCTGGTGGGTTTGAACTGCCAACCTCCTGGTTAGTAGTCAAATGCCTTAGGCACTGTGCCCCCAGAGCTCCTATATATTTATATATATATGTATATATATATATATATATATATATACATATATATGTATGTATGTGTGTGTATATACAACATTTGCCATTTCAATATTTATACGTGGACAATTTAGTCACATTAATTACATTTATGGGTGCTCTGGTGGCATAGTGCCTAAGGCTTTGACTGCTAACCAGAAGACTGGTGGTTCAATCCCATCAACCACTCTTCGGAAGGAAGGTTGAGCAATCTACTTCTGTAGTGATACCATCTCAGAAAACCAAGGAGGGGTCTCCATGAGTTGGATTCAACTTGACAGCAGTGTGTTTGGTTTTGGTATATATACATATATATATATATGTATTTATGTGTCTGTATATGTAAAACAATTAATATTTAAATATTTATACATGTACAATTTAGTGACATTAATTGCATTTATCATGTAATGCAACAGTCACAACTATTCTTTTTCCTCATTTTTCCATCTCCCTTAACAGAAGCTCAAAGCAAGGTCTTTGCCTTTTCTCTTCCCTCTCATCCCTGCAAACCACTAATAAACTTTGTTCTCAACACATTTGTCAGTCTAGAAATTTCATACAAGTTGGATCACACAGTAGTTATTTTATGTCTGGCATTTCACTCAGAAGAATGTTTTGAAAGTTCATCCACCTTGTAGCATTTATCAGAACTTCACTTCTTTTTATGGTTCAGTAGTATTCTATGCTGTGTATGCAGCACATTTTGTCTATCCATTCATCTGCTAAAAGACATGTAGGTTGTTTTCATCCTTTGGCTGTTGTTGATAGTGCTGCAATGAACATTGGTGTAACAGTATGTGCTATATTCCCTACTTTAAATTCTTTTGAGTATATGCACAGGAGTGAAATTACTGGGTCTTGTGTAACTCTAGGAATTTCGTTTATGAAGAATTTCCATCTGTTTTCCCCAATACTGTATAAAACATTTTTTATTCTTGTACATGGTGGCTTTGTTGTCCTGTTTGTCTTAAGCTTCATTCACTCGACTCTCAGACAAGTTGTCTTCCCCTGCACCCTCTTACACAACCCAGTGCTCAGAGACTTTGGTCTAACTTCTGACATTTGCTGCAGTTAGTTATTGCAACACCACTGTCACAACAATAATCCTGGGCCTGAGGAATGCCTCAAGCTAGAATTCTGATGATGGATAGTTTCTCTTCCTCCCAGATGGTAGCTTTTTAAATACATATATATAGAAAGTCTGGCATGTTTGAGTGAGTATAAACAATTGTCTGTTATTCTGTGTGGTGGACAAATAACAGTCCTCAGCTGTAATAAATGAAGAAATTTGACTAGAGGATCTAAACTCCTTTATCAGTCTACTTTCAATGGGCTTGTATTGTAAAAATTATCCAGTACATGGCAAGCTATTAGGAAAAAGTTCAAGGAGATAGAAAAAGAAAAAGCATGGTAAAGTCTTAATTTTTTTACTCCTTACAAAATGAGATAGCAGTATTAGGAGAATGATCAGAAAAACTAAAAATTTCAAGTGGTTTGTAATTCCTAATTACAAGAAATGAATGTATTTACGGAACTTGTAATAATAGTTTTCTCACTGAAATTGTCTGTCAGAATAAAAATGGAAGTCCATTCTTATCACATAATTTGATAAGAATCCACACCCTGAGCAATCTACTTTTCAACTGACAGGTTGCTCATAGCATGTCTCATCATGGGGGATGACTGCTTCCTAAATGCCAAACCACGGAGAATCATGGCTGAGCCGAGTTGACACAACCTTAACCATCACAACTAGTAATCAAACATATTTTAAAAAGATATCATGTATCAGAAAATGTTTTTTGAAAGACCAACCATGTCAAACACTCTATCGATTCTTAATAATATAAAAACAGATATTACTTGGTTGATACAAGAAGATAACAGGCTTTGATTTTATTACTCAACAGTTATGATTTACTAGTTGCTTTTAAAATGGTTATAACCATGCATACCTTTCTTTTCTTAGAGCTTCTCTAGTTTCAGCACTAACTATTTAATATTTAGATTATTGCAGTTACTACCATTGCTTCTAGCCTCTTTTTCTAGTCAAATATCAAACTAATTTTCCAAAACAAAAATCAGGCTACCAGGAAGTCTTCAATGTTTAATGTCTCTAAGATGAATTCATATTCTCATACCCTTTAAACATCTGTTATTTCTGTTGCTACTTAATTATTAAATACCCCAAGCTACACTGATCTCCATTTTCTTAATTCCCAACTGCAAGCTATATACACAACACAGCCTAAATTGCTTCCCTTCCCCATATGAGTATGTCTAATTTCCTTATTTAAACATTTTGTGATCAACTGTGGCTTAAACTTCTGTGAAAGGAGCATTAACGTGTGAGGGGAAAAGGCATCATTAAGTCAGATCCTAAGTCCATTTTGGATGCCTGCATGACTGTGAGAAAAGTACTTAATATTTCAAAATATGAGTTTTCTACTCTTGAAAAGCATGAAAAAGTAATGCCTAACTAGTAAGACAGTAATAAATATGAAGGGGGTAGCTTTCTGTCTAGTATAGTGTTGGTTCACATTAAATCATTTTTTCTTTCATCTTGGCACATGTAAGTGATCAATAAATATTTTATGTTGCTAGCTTTTCAGGATTTTCATTATTTATGTCTCATTGATGATAAATAGTATCTCTAGATTTCTCTTAATGATAATTGTTGCTGTTGTTATTTGCCGTCGAGTCGGCCCCGACTCATAGCAACCCCTCCTTGGGTTTCTGAGGCAGTATCACTACGGAAGTAGGATTGCCCAACCTTCCTTCCGAGGAGTGGCTGGTGGGTTTGAACCGCCAGCCTTCTGGTTAGCAGTCAAGTGCCTTAGGCACTATGCTACCAGAGCTCCTAATGGTAATTATATACCAATAATATGTATTGGGAGAATTACAGGTTAGTGATATTTCTAATAATAAATAAGATAAGTACTGCTAATTGGGGGGGTTGGCAAGGGATACCTGAACTATCTAAATTAATTGATATATTAAGGAATTGCAATTCACAATTCTCAAAAACTATCCAACCATGTGAAAACATTCAAATCTGTAGGACTTTTAATATAAATACTAATATTTTCAACTAAAGATAGATAAATTACCATTACTCAAGCACTTTATTTCAGAGAGCTTGATAGGAAATCTGACTAACACTAAAGGTAAAAATGTTCTTTATTTGAGAATATATATTCTGTTTCTATCCGTAGTCAAGCATAAATTATTAATAACTCAAAGAAACTTAAGAATCAAATTAAAATGTACAGTGTATTGTGATAGACAGTGTACCTTAAATAACATATGAGGGCAGGAAATAAGTTGTAATTTGTAAGATTATGCTATGAGCTTCCATAAATATTCCAGAAATGCTAAATAGAAGCTACCATTATGTACTGACTTTTATTCCTAGGATTTGTTGGATATGTTGAAAATTGTATCTAATTCCACTCTGGCACAAATTGTGACCTTAAAGTAGTAGTTATTTAATTCATTCCTAAGGGAGCCTAGTAATTTAGATTTTGAAATACATTTTATTAAAATACCTCCTTTCTGAACCTTTTAACCATTTATATGTTATTTGACTTAAAAATCATCAAGGTTCAGTGATTTAATATTTAATATACTAAGAAGGTTATTTTCTATTTTCTCAATATTCTTAACTTTGGAAAAAGTTCCTTTAATTAAAATCAGTTTGTAGTGTGGGATATTTGTTTCAGAGTGTTAATGAGGTTTTCTCTTCTTCATAATTCTTTTCATAATATTTATTACTTCCTTATTTCTTAGAGTATAGATGAAAGGGTTTAGTAAAGGAATTACTAGAGTATAAAAAATAGCAACTGGTAAATCTTTATCCTCTTCTTTGTCTGAACGTGGTGTAATATACACAAAGAGCAGAGAGCCATAGAACATTGAAATAACGAGGAAGTGAGATGCACAAGTAGATATGGCTTTGCCTCTTCCCTCTTTAGATTTCATTTTGAAAATTGTGAAAAGGATGTAAATATAAGATATTAGGACAATGATAATAGAGAAGACCTGAACTGATCCTGAAAGTATAAATATCATCAGTTGATTGATATAAGGGTCAACACAGGAGAGTCTATATAATGGAAGTACATCACAAAAAAAGTGATTGATTTGATGAGATCCACAGAAGGTTAACCGTAATAGAAGTGCTACCTGAATAATGGAATGTATGGTCCCAGCTATGTAGGCCCCTGCAGTCATCTGAACGCAGAGTTTCTTCGACATCATGGTGTGATACTGCAGTGGATTGCATATTGCCACATAGCGATCATAGGCCATTGCTGCTAGAAGAAAGCAGTCTGCAGTTTCAGCAAGGCAGAGAAAATAAAATTGTGCCATGCATCCATAGAAGGAAATCATTCTGTCCTTGGAAAAAAAGTTCTGTAACATCTTGGGGGTAATGGCACAGGAACAGCAGGAATCCATCAGAGCCAGGTTGCCCAGAAAGATGTACATTGGTGTGTGCAGATGGTGCTCCTTGAAAATCAATGCCACCAAACCAAGATTCCCCACCATGGTGATCAGATAGATAGCGAAGAACACCGCAAACAGAAGTATCTTCAGATCTGGGTAATCCATAAATCCTGTGAGGATGAACTCAGTTGTCAAAGAATAATTGTTGGCGGTCATCTCTACTTTCTCTGTCAAAACAGCAATTAGTGAGAGATAAGATTCTAATTTAGAGTGTCTAATTTTGCCTTTGAATTTGTCTCGGACAACAGAGTAGAGTCACTTCTTCAGTCTTACTGTGCTTTCTCTGAAATGCATGAACACATACTTCTGAAGAATATTAGTCCCCTGAAGTGTGACCTTATATGACCTCAAGTTCTAAGGCTCAAAATTCAAAAGAATATTTTGATAATTCTGGGGAAACGCTTGCAATGGGATACTTTATGTATATGAGTTTATACTAAGACAGTGAACAAATACAGGATAACTTATTGTTGTCAAATATTTCAATGTCAGTTTTTTATTTACTATTCTTAAAATGCATTTTAGGTTTATTTTTCTCTATATAAATATATACCTTTTACATCTGAGCAAAATATTTTTCATTTACTTTCCCAGTGGAATGAATATTTTAAAATAGCATAAGTGTGTCAAATTTATAATTTAAAAAGTGTACAAAAGTCACTGAGTATTAAGAAAGGGGCTATTTAAAGAAAATTACATTGGAAACTAGGAAAAAATAAATGCATTGATTTCCTTAATAAGTATATGTCATTTTCATATTTCATATTTCTTTTAACCTATTCTACTATGACAGAGACTATTTTCTGAGAGTAGTTGTAAATAAAATATTAATATTTTCATCCTTTATTTGAATATTTTCCATTTTGAGCCTTATTGGTCTCCTGTTGCTCTATTGTTGTGAAATTTGCTGATCACAGTCTAATAATTACGGCCATATTTTGAGATTTGATAAACATTCCTTATGCATCATGTCCAGTTTGCTCCATTGAGACTTCTACCATTTGTCAGATAGAAGCTCCCTATTGTTTGATTACTTATTTAAGGTCACATTCTTCAGATCATTTCCAGATCGATTTGTCTTTGTTAGAGTTCCGTGGTCACCACTTCTTAATATTGCCAGAAGCAACACTCTGCTGCCAGGAAAACTTCAATATTTGTTGTCTCTAAAATGAATTCAAATTCTTTAGGATGGCATTTAATGTTCTCTGTAATCTGATGCACACCCATCCTTATTTCTCACATTCACCAATAGCTCCTCTACTTTGTCACAGGGTTTGTCCATTGTTCAACTCCCTCATCTCCCACTTCTCAAGGCACACTAATTCATTTCCATATACACTGATTCTGCCCATGTTGCTTAACAATAATTATTCTGAATGTCAATATTTGATACTTTGAAGGAGTATCTATATCTTTCCCATCTTTTTTTTTTTTTTTTTTTTAAGACCAGATTGCATATGATGTTACTTATTTGTAAAGTTTTACTTACATGTTGTTATTGTTGTTGCTATGTGTCGTAGAGTCAGACCCAACTCAGACGACCCCTCCTTGGGTTTCCGAGGCGGTGTCTTACATAGGTCATTAATAAAGTTTCAAACAAGTGACCCATACCACACTGATCTCCATTTTCTGAGCTTTTAAAGCATGTTATGTACTCAACTGAATCTAGAATTTCTCTCCTTTAAATTACATTGCTTTTTATTATATGTGTATGTACAATTTCTTTATTACATTGTACATATTTTGAGATTAAATATGACTTACTTCTGTGAAAGGAGGTGTATAATAGTCTGGTGAAGACAAAGAATTGATTCAACTCTTAGTTCCCACTTGACAACCTGGAAAAGTGAATTTCTTTTCAGTGTCATACTAAGGATACTAAGTGATCTCTCAGGCTTTGACCAATTGAAATGACTAGCTTTAAAGAAGACATAATTTGGAAAAATTTACTTGTTTTTCTATTTTTGAATTGATTTTAAAAATTTTAAAATATATATATAACTATTAAAAAAAAAATTCACTGCCATCAGGTCAGATCCCACTCATAGCGACCCCTCCTTGGGTTTCCGAGGCAGTATCACTACAGAAGTAGATTGCTCCATCTTCCTTCCGAGGAAGGCTGTTGGGTTTGAACCACTAGTCTTCTGGTTAGCTGTCAAGTGTCTTAGATACTATGCCACCAGAGCTCCTATATGTAATTATACATAGTATATACAAATATATATAACAATATATATATGTATACATATATGTAAAGCTATATGTAACAAAAATCTTGCTAGTTAAGATTTTTCAAGTGCACAATTTAGTGACATTTATTACAATAATCATGTTATACGATCTTACTTATGATATTTGTTTCTTTAAAAACATAAAATTTTCTGAACTATATTTCAATATCTTGTTTAATAGGTTAAAGTAAGTTTGCTTTTTTTTATTTTGAACTTTCTAACACTTAGAAAAACAGAAAACTCTTTCAATATTCTTAAGATTTTTGAGACCAAAATTTGTTCTGCTTTAATAGGTTATCTTCCTCATTAGCTAGTGATAACAGTAGAAAATCTCAACCTAATATGCTTTTCCTATCAATGTTATGATCAAATGGATTTATTATTCCATAAGATTGAAATTAATATTTGAATAAACACCAAAAAGAAGAAAATGACTAAGCATTTTATTTTTTTATCTAAAAATATTAAATATAAACCACCTATTCAACTAAATTTTAAATACCTATAAAAACATATTCTTGAATTATCAAAAAGTATTAGTTTGTGACCTTACCTGTATGCTTTGAAATTTTACCTTAATATTAGAAGAAGTCAGGATGAATTACAGTATTGTGTTTCATCCTAGCTTTCTATAGTTTTCAATTTAAAGAAAAGTTAGAAAAATAACTAATGAGTTGAAATTTGAGAAAAAATATAAATTTTAGATTTTGAGAAATAAATATATGTGGATGTCACTAATAAAAGTAAAAATAAATTAGAATATATCTCGTACCTGAATTTCTCTGAGAAGGGCTTATAACAGCTTATCACTTGCCTTCTGGAGTTAGGACCAATAGAATTTTTTAATATAAATCTTGGTCTCTAAAACATTTGAGATTAAAAGAATGAAAGTTGTGTAGAGTACTCATAGATGAGTGACTGTATTTATACTCCAATGTTTGTTTTCCATCCAGTCCTAAAGGGATTTTATTGAATTTAATTTATGTGCAGAGATTTAGTCCCCACAACAGAGAAATTATGTGGCTTTAATTAACAATATTCTTTAAGATGTTGTGGTTAAATAAATGACCCTCAATAAAGTCTGTGATAATCTTCTTTCTGATTGTTATCAAACTTATGTAATTTTAAAATTCTGTTCACCATTCTGTGCATCAAGTTAAAATGAGCCAGACAAAAAAATCTCAGTCTGGGTTTGCCACTTATTGGAGAATGTAAATTTAAAGTGGCTTATCAAAAATAATTAGAATTTGATGAAGAAAAGATGAAAAGGTGTGCTGAATTCAGTTAGGGTCACTGAATTTTTCACTCAGTGAATTGGATCTGTCCACATGTCAAACTCTCATTGACAAAACTTTGATGTTACTATTCAATCCTAATGAATTTCTGAACTTATTTCCCTATTTTTGTGTTCATTTCAGGTTTTTTTTTTCCTCCATACTATTAATCATTCCTTAGGATACAATATATTTTTTTTTTCAGTACACATATAATCCACCATTTACATTCTACCACCACTACTACATACAGATTTAATAGGGGCGGAATTTTCTCTATTTTGTTCATTATTATATTCCCAACATCTTGATTACTGACTGGCACTTTTGAGTGAGAAGTAATATTTTTTGAATAAATGAAAAAAGGAAAGATACTCCTGTGCTCAAGAATTCTTAATAATCTCTCATAATGTTTCAAACAAAATCCATTTCCCATGTTTTGGTATTTCAGATACTCCACGCTCTGCCTGGGTCTTACCTGTCACCTTGCTTTCTTCCTCTCAGCACAGGACATCTGGCCATGCACTTCACCTCTGTGCAGTGGTATCAGTTTTGACTCAGTGAACTTGCTCATAATATTTGCTCACCTAGAAAACTTTCTCCCTCATTCCACTCCAATCCTTCTTATCCTTAAACTCTCTAATTTTCCACATGAAGACTTTCTAAGGTCCTTTAAATCACATTGAATTTTCCTCTTCTTTACCTTCATGGAGGAGCTCTGGTAGTATAGTGCCTAAGGCACTTAACTGCTAATGAGAAGGCTGGTGGTTCAAACCCACCAGCCACTCCTTGGAAGGAAGGATGGGCAATCTACTTCTGTAGTGATACTGCCTAGGAAACCCAAGGAGGGGTCGCTATGAGTCAGATCCGACTCGACAGCACATAACAACAACAACAACCTTCATGGGACTTAACATGCCTTTATAACACATTTAAAAAGTAAGAGCAACTTATCGCAACTTATCTATCCATCTCATTGGATGCCTTGATTAAATATCCTTAAGTTGTTGTTGCTGTTATGTGCCTTCTAGTAGGACCTGACTCATAGTGACTCCTCCTTGGTTTTCCAAGGCAGTATCACTATAGAAGTAGATTGCCCAACCTTCCTTCTGAGGAGTGACTGGTGGGTTTGGATCACCAGCCTTCTGGTTAGCAGTCAAATGCCTTAGACACTATGCTACCAGAGCTCCTATCCTTAAGTTAGGGATCATATATAAATATTTTAATTTCCTCACAGAAAAATGACTGGGAGACTCACTATAAATATACTTGTTCGGCTATAAGTTTTCTTCAACTTTTATTAAATACTTATAATATACAGATTTTGGATAAGGCAGTAGGCACAAGGAGGCACCAGATGAGAATTATGTGGGGGTGAGAGGTTTGTAGATATTAGAAGTATTTCCTGACAATAAATCATAATCTAGGGGAGAAAGACTCTTACAGTACTAGACTGCAAATCAAGCTGTGATAAGCAGTAGAAAAGAAGTATAAACTTACCATTTGGGAATATATAAAGGGAATGAATAGTGGTCAGAAGGAAGAAAGAAAAATTTCTCAGTGGAACTGTTATTTCAAATAGACCTTGCAAGATAAGTAGGGTATTAATAGAAAGAAACATGTGGAAGATCAGTAGCCTGGGAGAACCACATGAGTAAAGGCTTGCAAGTTTGGAAGAGCAAGGCTTAGTCAGAGAATGGATAGTAAACAAAAGTGGCTGAAGCTTAAGCATCCATTATATAAGGGTACCCTTCTAAGAGATATCAGTTGGAGTGAGGTATTAAATTGGAAATTGTTCTTTTTCCTTCCCATTTATTATTTTTCTTCCCCCATCATTTAACTGAAACTTCTCTCTTACTAAATTCACAACAGAACTGTAAAAGTCAACTCTAAAGGACATTTCCTAAATTCTGACCAAGTTGTAGTATTTGGTACTATTGAAAGTGTCTCATCTGTAACTTCAGTAATAACCACTAATTTCTCCTACTTTCTTAACTGCTCTGTCTCAGACATACTGGATCATGTTTCTTTCCTTGCCCTTAATAATGCTTGTCTTTCCCTCAATTCTGTTGTTTGGTCTCCCTTTTTGTATTCTAGAGTTTTCCTGAGATTATCTCATCTACATTTATTTTATTTTATTTTATTTTGATTTGGGTGAAGATTTACAGAGTAAATTC
>NW_006922681.1:199852-205519 GCF_000298275.1 Orycteropus afer afer | reverse complement strand
CTTTTTAAACCTTCAAAATGGCGGCATCCTCCAGCCCGGCAAAAGTCCACAGCTCAGCCCACCTTTCTCTTCACCTTCTCCGTTTGTTCCCCAGCCACTGTGCACAGTCCGTGCAGTCTCTGGCTAGCAGGGTGATTTTTAGGTTAATTCTTAAGTCCTCCCACCACAGGAATCTGCGAGAGTGCTGTCTCTTTAAATATCCAAAATGGTCAAGCCGCTTTTTAAACCTACAAAATGGCAGTGTCTCCGGACAAAAGTCCACAGCTCAGCCCACCTTTGTCTTCACTTTCTCCGATTGTACCCCAGCCACAGTGCACAGTCGGTGCAGTCCCTGGTTAGCAGGATGATTTTTAGGTTAATTCTTAGGTCCTACCACCAGTCGGGAATCTCCGAGCCGCATGTACTGTCAGGGTCACTCAGTTTGCTATCAGACCGCAGCTCTGTATGTCTCCTTTTTTTGGTATTTTCAAGCAAATTCTTCTTCTAGTTGGGGTTTAGTCCAATTCTGTATCCTTCCCTTCAAGGCTCAGGGGTCCAAGATTATCTTCTGTGTCTGTGTTAATTGGTTTCCCTTTTCTTTGTTGAAGAGGGTCTGTGCAATCCTTCTGCCTAGTCTGCCATCTTGCTGGAACTTCTCCTCTCAATTACTTTTGTGTTGTCAACTATTAGTGGCTGTTAGTAGCTTCACTACAGGAAGGAATCCCAAACTTTTTGGCTATCACTTCATATCAGTAAAATCATTTGGAGTATATTAACTTTACCTGTAAGTTGCATGGATCTGTACTCTACTAAAATATTGTGTATGTTGCTTTTAGGTGCCATTGAGTCATCTCCAACTCATAGTGACCCTATGCACAGCAGAATGAAACACTTCCCAGGCATGTTCCAGCCTCATGATCCCTGGTATACCTGAGCCCATCCTGTGTCAATCTATCTCATTGAGGCCCTTTTCCTTTTTTGTTTGAAATAGGACCAAATGTGGGTCCCTGACCAGTGCACAGTCAGGCCAAAACAGATTACACACCCAGTAATTAAGAGGAGAGAAAATTATTTATTCCAAAGCGTCAGTGTAAGGAGGTAGGGTTCTGTTATCCAGATCTGACTCCCCAAATGTAAATCAAATTACAGATTTTGTAAGTTTCAGAAGAAAGGGTTATTCATATTCATACAAATTTCATCAATTTGGACATTAGGTAGTTGATGATTGGCTGAAATTTGCTTCACCTTGGTTTATAGGGACAGTTGCTTTTTAATGCAGTGTGCTTGCACACTGGATGAGTCACACAGGCTTCCTGTCATCAGCTGATCGGGGCTTAGGCAAAGGGGAGAATGTCAGTTCCCTGCAACTTCTGTCCTGCCTGCTCAAACCTGTTTGCACAGTCCAAAGTTAATTTTCAATTGTTTTCTGAGACACATTAATGCATTTATCACCTGTTTCTAAGGGAATAGCAGGAAAGAATGTGCAAATTGGCTTTTTGTTCCATTCAGTTCTTAAGAACTGAGCTTATTGTGTTTACTCATCTGTCTCCAACTGAGGTCCTATTTGTTCTAACCAGGGTAGGGAAATAGTTGAGAGTAATTATTTTTACTTATTTATTTCCAACTGGGTTCCTATGTGTCCTAACCATCTGTCCTAACCAGGGTGGGGGAAATAGTTGAGTTTTAACTTTAGTGAGTTTCATTCAAGAGAATGGTTACTCTTCCACATTTTTGGGGAACAGGGCAATGACTCATTCTAGCTACATCCTGCTGACTGGGGGCAAAGGCAGTGGAACTCAATCACTGTTTATTAAGTTTCTTATAGTTTAAACAGTTCTCAGAAGAGACAAAGGGTGCCTGTAGAGTAGCCTGTAATTTTGGGAGCTTGAAGACAGATAAGCAGTTAAGATAGACATTGAATACAACAGCAAGTAAAGATTGTTATTGTTAATATGAGAAGTGTTATAACAAATAAGGATTTCAGCCACGCTAAACTGAGGAAGCAAGAAGTGAGCCAAGAAAAGTCTATCTCAAAGGTGGGGGTTAAATTATGTCGTATAGTTTCCCTGTCCTATTGCAATTTATGAATGGAGCTATGAATATCCTGTTATTCTATTTGTCCTGATGCATTAACTAATGAGAAGCAGGTGGCATTGATGTATATGCATACACTACCCTGTGCTACTAGAATAAGGTCCAGGGCTGCCTGATTCTGAAGTATAACAGTTTGGATAGAGGTTATTTCCGTTTGGAGTACAGAAGTTCTATCAGAGGTAGAGTTAGCTACTGACTCTAGGGAAACAGAAACATTCTGAATGAATTGGTATAAATGATGGAGGTCATTATATTTTTTTCTGACACCCATCCTAGGAAGTAAAATTTGTTTGGCCCTTTCCCAAGCATTCCAAGTTAGATCAGGTGGACTTCACCAGTGCCAGTGGCTAGGACAGGCAGAATGCAAAACTTCTTCTAATGGCAGGAAATGTAAACCCTGCCCAGGTCCATCCTAGAGTGCAAGAGCCTTCATGATTAATTGGCCAAGTGTTAAAGACAGTATGCTCACATAACCAACATAGCACTGGATGGTGGAGAGAATAAGCAATAGGAAGGAACTGAAAAATAGCCCTAGCAATACTCTTATCAGTCAGAGTGATGCCTATTTTATTAGACATATTTTGAATTGGGGCATTATGTTCTATAATGGCACCATTTTCATTAACCCAGGTATGGTTCAGCATATAAAAAGACCAGGTCTGGTTGCATTGTGCCCATTTCCCTATGGAATCTCTTGGCCTAGAAGGGGTCCAATGTATACATAAGGTGGCCAAAGTTTGAGACCTTAATACATCGTATTTTACCACAGAGGAGTTTTTGTTAGAATTGATTATATTGACCCCTTCATTTCTGGCCCACTATTCTAAATGTAAGTGGACAGAGATGTATAGGTAAATTCTGTGCTCCATGTGAAGGATAGTGAGCACACACCCAACAATTAGCCCGAGGTGTGTGGTTTAATAGGGTTTGTTGGAGTTTTATGAGAGTATTAGACTCCCATCCTCCTTCAGAAGGGGGTAAGAATAAAACAATTACTGAGCTGATCAAAAACACATTCATTTTTAACTTAAAACAGGTTTCCTTTTAAATAAAACCTTAAGATACTCGATGGATTCACAAGTATATTCCACTGTGGGTTGCTGGGGACACTCAATATTTAGTTGGTCAGGCTCTCTTGAGACTCCCTGTTTTACAAGGTTGTTTCCTGTGGAACAAAATTTAGTTATAGGTTGATTAGGGTTTTCAGTATTGTCTGGTACTATTCTCAATCAGATGTGATGTATCCAAGGGCAGACTCCCTTCAGTTTGGCTGAGGCATGTGTTGTCAGCCATACTTCATAAGGCCTGGTCCATTTGTCCTGCAGCTGGCTCTGGGGAGTCTGGTCATTCCACTCCTTCAACAGAGCTCAATCTCCTGGACAGAAGCTATGAAGGGGAGTATCTGTAGGATACAACAACCTGCTGAAAGCAAACTGGTTAATAATCTTTAATATTGCAGATAAAGTTTGTACATGTTTTAAAATATCAAATTCCTTAACAATTTTAAGGTCTCCCTTTCCTGTATAACTGGGGTGCCACACTCTTGAAAATGGTGTCCCATATAATACTTCTTGTGAGCTTAACTTAAGCCTACTTCTGGGGGCAACCCGGACCCACAACAGGGGAAGAGGTAAAAATTTTATCCAAGGTAAGTTGGTTTCTTAGCACATCTTAGCCTTCTTAAGAATGTAGCTCATTTTCTCAGTCTTTCTTGTTGATTGGGGTCTCCATGGGGAGTATTGTTGTTATTGTTATGTGCCATCGAGTCAGACCTGACTCATAGCAACCCCTCCTTGGGTTTCCGAGGCAGTATCACTACGAAAGTAGATTGTCCCATATTCCTTCTGAGAAGTGACGGGTGGGTTTGAACCGCCAGCCTTCTGGTTAATAGTCAAGTGCCTTAGGCACTACACTACCAGAGCTCCTTCCACTTAATGCCTAATAGTTCTGTTATTTGTTGGACTACTTAGGAAATAAATGCTCTCCCATTATCACTTTGAATAGTGACTGGCAAGCCAAATCGGGGGATAATTTCCCTTAGTAGGGCTTTACTTTTGTTGCCTTCTCTGTGTGGTAAGGAAAGGCTTCCACCCATCCAGTGAAGGTGTCCACAAATCTAACAGGTACTTGCTTTTCCCAGGAGCTGTAGGCATACCAGTGAAGTCTACCTGCCACTCTTCACATGGGCCTAGTCCTCTTGCTTGAACTCCCTTTACTACTGGAGGTGGGTCACACTTTGGATTGTTCTTGGCACAGATCAAGTACCCTTCTGTCACCTTTTAGATGGTTTTGTACAGGTTTGGTCCTGCAATAAGTTTACTTAGCTAGGCATACAGGATATCTCTCCCATAGTGGGTGCTGGTATGGGCTGCTAAAACAACATCATACACAAGGTGTGCAGGAATTAAGACTATTCCTTGTTCATTTTGAATCCACTTATTTTTAGTTTGGTCTCATTTAAAACCTCATTCTTCTGCTTGAATTAAGTCATCTTCTGAATACCCAGGATGTAAATCACTAAGGTCTAGATCAGGGATCAGGGCAGCCGCCAATGAGGTAAGAGTTTGGGTTTTGGCTGCGTGTATGGCAGCAGCATCTACCTGGTGATTACCTTTAGTTATTAAGGAATTTCCTTTCTGATGTCCTGGGCAGTGCATTATTGCCACTTCCATAGGCTGGTTTCAGAAGAGCAAAATATATTTGCAAATAAAATATCTGCTAAGCAGTCTGTATGTAAAACATAGAAAGAATGCTTACAATTAAATAAAAAAGGACAATTAACTCAATATTTTATTTTTTATTTTTATTTGGATTTTGTTCCACATTTTTTCCTCTCACTCTATCCAGGATCTCCAGGTTTGATCCTTTCCCGAGTGATTGGCATTGATAGCCAGACACTATCTAGTTCTTCTGGTCTTGGTGGTCCTTGTGTCCTAGGGCTGATTGCTTACAAATGTCCTTTTTTTTTTTTTTTTTTCCCACTCTTCTTTTCTTCCAGTGATAGGAGACCATTAGCTGCATCTTAGATGGCCACTTTAAAGTAGTAAGACCCCAGTCACTACTCACCACTGTAGGATGAGGAACAAGGCTTTTATATATTTTGTTGTGCCAATTGAGTCTGGTGTCCCCCAGTACTCTGGTCCTGAGATGGCAGATCCATTGGATCTCTCTCCCACAGTATCTGGGTGTCTGTGAGGGATTACTCTGTGTCTGTCTTCTGTTGTTTCTGTAAGGATTGCAGTTATTTTGTGTCACTAGTATCTGTGCAAGATTAGCTTCTGCTGAATTTATCCTTGGTCTAGAGTATACTCCTGTTCACTGATACCCATCTGATCCTCTTGATAGGTATAAGAATTTAGGGAGTTCAGGTAAGATGGCAGAATAGGCAGAAAGACTGCACAGACCCTCTTCTACAAAGAAAAGGGAACCAATTAACACAGATACAGAAGACAATCCTGGACCCTGAGCCTTGAAGGGAAGGACATAGAAGTGGACTAAACTCCAACTACTAGAAGAATTTGCAGGAAAACACCCAAAAAAGAGACATACAGAGCTGAGGTCTGGCAATGATCCTAAAGGCACAGACAGCTTAGA
>NW_006922681.1:197704-199036 GCF_000298275.1 Orycteropus afer afer | reverse complement strand
TACATGGTGTATTTTTTGTCCATTTGTTTTTACTTTTTTGATGGTTATTCAATTGTTATTTTTGTCTAACTGTGTGTAAGACAGCAACAGTCCCCATATGACACAACTACACCCTCAGTTCCTGCAACTTCACTTACTGAGTGAGAACCACTACTTCGTTCTCCACCAACAGGCCAATGACAAGAAACTACCAAGAAGAGCCTGACTCACCCTTGTCTGCTCTTCAGTAGCAGTTAACAGAGATGTAAATATAACCACACCACAATGTCTCAGAGACAACAGACAATCACAGTCCACACAAAGAAGCAAGATAAAATGGTAGAAAAAAGGGAGCAAGATACAGACCCAGAACACATCCCTGAGAAAGAAACAACATAGAAATTCTCTCATATGGAATTCAAACTAATTATATTTAGGTATCTTCAAAGGATTGAGAGACAGAACAAGGAAAACAGTGACAAAAACCTAGAAAAATTTTGGAAAAAAATATAAGAACAAAATGATAAAATAAATGAAAAATTAGAAATGATTCAAAATCCACAGATAGAAATCCAGAAGATTAATATTAAATTGTCAGAAATAGATAACACATGGAAAGGGCAAGAAGTAGAACTAATGCAATGGAAGACAAAATTAATGAGATTGAAGACAAATACCTGAATACTTTTTTGGAAAGAGATCAATCAGAAAAAAGATCAAAACAAAATGAAGAAAGCCTAAGGTTCATGTGGGATACCATCAAAAGGAGTAACCTACTTGTCTTTGGAATTCCAGAGCAGGAAGAGAAAAATAAAACCACTGGGAAAATTGTCCAAGAGTTCTTGAAGGAGAACTTCCCTGATATGATGAAAGATGGCAATATATCCATTCAGGAAGTCCAACGAAGCCAAAACAGGATAGACCCCAAAAGAAATCACTAAGACATATCATCATCAAATCCATCCATCCATCAATCAATCAATCAATCAATAAGATGAAGAAAGAATCCTGAAAGCAGCACAGGAGAAACAAAAAGTTACTTACAAAGGACAATCAGTAAGTATAAGCTCTGATTTGTCAGCAGAAACCGTGCAAGTGAGAGGGCAATGGCATGGTATATATAAAACCCTGAAAGAAAAAATTTTCAACCAAGAATCATATACCTGGCAAAATTGTCTGTCAAATATGATGGTGAAATTAGGAGATTTACAGATAAGCAGAAATGAAGGGAATGTATTAAAACCAGACCAACTTTACAAAAGATACTAAATGGAGTCCTTTGAACAGAGAACCAAAAATAGCAAACAACAACCGACAATTACTGCACAAGGTAACAACACAGAAACCACAGTT
>NW_006922681.1:193676-197086 GCF_000298275.1 Orycteropus afer afer | reverse complement strand
AGACAAGGAAGGACATTATATAATGATTAAAGGATCAATTGAACAAGAAGATATAATAAATATCTGTGGACCCAATGGAAGCAGTAGTAAGGACATTAAATGATGTGTAGCACTGGGCAGGTTGGCTGTGAAGGAACTCTTTCAAGTGCTGAGGAGCAAGGATGTCTCCTTGAGGACTAAGGTGTACCTGACACAAGGCATGATATTTCCAATTGCCTCATGTGCATGTTAGAGCTGCACAATGAATAAGGAAGACCAAAGAAGAGTGGATGCTTTTGAATTGTGGTGCTGGAGAAGAATACTGAAAGTATCATGGACTGCTGAAAGAACTAACAAATCTGTCCTGGAGGAAGTGCAGCCAAAATGCTTGTTGGAAGCGAGAATGGCCAGACTTTGTCTCACCTACTTTGGTCATGTTGTCAGAAGAGACCATTCCCTGAAGAAGGATGTCATACTTGGTAAGGTGGAGGGTTGATAAAAGAGAGGAAGGCCTTCAATGAGATGGATTAACATGGTGGCTGTGACAATAGGCTCTAGTATAGCAAGGATCATAGAGCTGGAGTGGGATCAGGCAGTGTTTCATTCTGCAGTGCATGGGGTTGCTATGAGTCAGAAACGACTCAACAGCACCTAACAACACAACAACAACAATGAAAGAGCTCCAAACTATGTAAATCAGACTTTGAAAGAGTTGAAAAGTCAAGTAGCTGACTCCACAGTCATAGTGGGAGACTTTAATGTACACTTTCAATGAAAGACAGAACAACTGGAAAGAAACTCAACAAAGATTCAGGAGAGCTTAACAATAAAATCCACCAATGTGACCTTATGGATGTCTAAAGAACACTTCACCCAGTAACAGCACAATATACGTTCTTTGCCACGGTACATGGAACATTTTCCATGATAGACTATATGTTAGTCCATAAAGCAAGCCTTAATAAATTTTAAAATATTGAAATACTACAAAGTATCTTCTCAGATCATAATAATATCAAATTAGAAATTAACAATAGGAAGATCAACAGAAAAAGAGTAAACACATGGAAACTGAACAAAACCTTCCTTAAGACAGACTGGGTAAGAGAAGAAATAAACATTGAAATTAGAAAATTCCTTGAATCAAATGAGAATGAAAACACAACATACCAAAATCTTTGGGACACACCAAAAGCAGTGGTAAGAGGTCAATTTATAGCAATAAATGTACAAATCAAAAAAGAAGAAAGAGCCAAAATCTACACTTTAAACCAACATCTCCAACAATTAGAAAAGGAACAGCAAGAAAAGCCTACAGTCACCAGAAGAAAGGAAATAATCAAGATTCGAGCAGAAATCAATGAAAGAGAAAATAGAAGAGGAATAGAAAAAATCAACAAGACCAGAAGTTGATTTTCTGAAAAGATCAATAAAATTGACAAACCACTGGCAAATTTAACAAAGGAAGAAAGGAAGAGAATACAAATAATATGAATAAGAATCAAAATGGTTGACATCACAACAGAACCAACTGAAATAAAAAGGAGGATAACATCAGGATACTATGAAGAACTGTACATCAACAAATTTGAAAATCTGGAAGAAATGGACAGATTTCTGGAAACATACTACTTACGTAAATTAACACAGACTGATGTGGAGAAGTTGAACAGATACACAACATAAGAAGAAATTGAACAGGTCTTCAAAAAATTACCAACAAAAAATGTCCTGGCCCAGAGGGGTTCAATGGAGAACACTACCAAGCATTCAGAAAAGAACTGATACAATTCCTGCTCTAACTATTCCAAAATATAGAAAAGGATGGAATCCTCCCTAACTCATTTTATGAAGAAAGCATAACCCTGATGCCAAAACCATGCAAAGACATCACTCAAAAGGAAAACTACAGACCAATATCCCTCATAAATATACATGCAAAAATCTTAAACAAAATCCTAGCCAATAGACTCCAACAACATATCAAGAAAGTAATTCATTATGACCAAATTGGGTTCATATCAGGTATGCAAGTATGGTCCAACATTAGAAAACAATCAATGTCCTTCACCACATAAATAAAACAATGGAGAAGAACCACATGATCATAACAATTGATGCAGAAAAGGCATTTGATAAAATCCAACACCCATTCCTGATCAAAATTCTCAGCAAAATAGCAATAGAAAAGACATTCCTCAACATAATAAAGGGCATCTATTCAAAACCAACAGCCAACACTATACTCAAAGTAGAGAGACTGAAACCATTCCTCTTGAGAACAGGAACCAGACGAGGATGCCCACTATCACCACTTCTATTCAACATTGTACTGGGAGTCCTAGCCAGGGCCATAAGGCAAGAAAGGGAAATCAAAGGCATCCAAATTGGTAAGGAAGAAGTCAAACTATCCATATTTGCTGATGATATGATCTTATACCAGAAAACCCAAGGGATTCCGTCAAAAATCTACCGGAACTAATTGAGAGATTTAGCATCGAGGCAGAATATAAGATCAACATCCAAAAATCAGTTGGATTCCTCTACACCAGCAAAGAGATTGCTGAAAAAGAAATAAGGAAATCAATACCATTTTACAGTAGCTACCCAAAAAATTAAAATACTTGGGAATCAATCTTACCAGGGACACAAAAATCTTTACAAAGTAAACTATAAAAAACTACTTCAAGAAACTCTAAGAGATCTACAGAAATTTAACAATATACCATGCTCATGGTAAGAAGATTGAACATTGTGAAAATGTCAGTTCTTCCCAAAGCAATCTATACATTCAATGCAATCCCAATCCAGATCCCAACAACATGTTTTAAGGATATGGAAAAACCAATCAGTAACTTTATATGGGAAGGAAAGAGATAGACCTCGGATAAAAAAAGCACTACTGAAGAAGAAGAACAAAGCAGGAGGTCTCACACTGCCAGATCTCAAAACTTACTATACAGTCACAGTAGTCAGAACTGCCTGGTACTAGTTTAATGACAGACATATAGACCAATGGAATAGAATTGAGAACCCAGAAATAGATGCATCAACCTATGGTCAGCTGATCTTTGACAAAGGACAGAAATCCATTAAATGGGGAAGAGAATGTCTGTTTACTAAATGGTGCTGGCAAAACTGGATATCCACTTGCAGAAAAATGAAGCAAGATCTGTAATTCACATCATGCAGAAAAAATAACTCCAGATAGATCAAGGATTTAAATGTTAAACCTAATGCTATAAAGTTCCTCAAGGGAAAACTAGGAGCAAATTTAGGGGCCCTAATATATGGAAGAAATAAACTTTCAAGCATAATCCAAAATGCAAAAACTAGATTAATGGGACCTTCTCAAAATTAATTTTTTATGTGCTTCCAAAGACTTCTCCAAAAGAGTCAAAAGAGAACTTACAGATTGAGGGAAAAAAAAA
>NW_006922681.1:189891-193407 GCF_000298275.1 Orycteropus afer afer | reverse complement strand
GCCAACAAACATGAAAAATGCTCACGATCAGTAGCCATTATAGAGATGCAAACTAAAACAACAATTTGATACCATCTTGCTTCAGCACTAGTAGCAAGTTTCAAAAGACAGAAAATAACAAATGTTGGTGAGGATGTAGAGGTATTGGAACTCTCATATACTGCTAGTGGACTGTAAAATGGTGCAACCACTGTGGAAAGCAGTATGGCGATTCCTTAAAAAGTTGGAATTAGTAATTCCATTTGACCCAGCCATTCCATTACTAGGTATATATCCTAAAGAAGTGAAAGCCATGACAAGAACAGACATATTCACACACATGTTCATTGCAGCACTATTTACAATAGCCAAAAGATGGAAACAACCTAGGTGTCCACAACTGAGATATGGATAACTAAACTATGGTACATACACACAATAGAATACTATCCAACCCTAAAGAATAATGTAGAATCTGCAAAACACCGCATAACATGGATGAACTTGGAGGACATTATGCTGAGTGAAATAAGTCAATCATGGAAGGACAAATATTGTATTAGTCTGTTATTGTAAAAGTCAAGGAAAGGTTTATCTATGGAAGGAAACTTTACTGTTAGATAGGTAGAGATAAGTATTGATTTGGGTGAAGAGAAGGGCAATGTACCAAATGTAAGTGATCAACATAGTGGCATTGAGGATTAGGAAGACATATAAGAGGTACATGGGAGGCACAGAGAACAAAGATGAACCCTTTTGCACATACAGTTCTGAGTTTTCAGTGAAGGCAAACATGGGTATACAGATGGATAGATGGGTGGACAGGCTGAACTATTAGGTATGTTTATGAAGTGGGGAGTGTACCTGAGACCATATATAGGGTTGGCAGACAATGACCCTCTAAGTGTATTTGTATAATCTGAGTTCCCAGGTGTATAGAAGAGCTGACAAGGGACAAGTTTGTAGTCACTTCTTGGCCACAGCCAGCCACCCGTAGGAACCAAAGTTGAACCTGTGGGCTCAGGACCATAGTCACAGGGGACATCAAGTTCAATTGGCTTAACAATGTACATCCATCGTACATTGTTCCACCTCCTACTTTGGTGAGTAGCGACTAGGATCTTAAAAGCTTGCAAGCAGTTATCCAGATGCAACGATGGGTCTCTCCTTGTCCAGAGCCAAGAAGAATGAAGAAAACCAAAGATTCATGGAAAAAATTAGTCTTAATAACTGGTACACCATATGATTTGCAATCTGTATGACTCTGAGACCAGAAGAACTAGATGGTGCCCAGCTACCACTGTCAATCACCTGGAGGGAGATCTCTGTAGGAGATACTGGACAGAGAGGAGAACAATGTGGAATAAAACTCAAAATCATTTGTAAAAAAAAAAAAAGTAGGGGACCAGGTTTGCTGGTCTAATAAAGCCTGGTGGAACCACTGAAACTGTGGTCCCTTCCTTCGCTTCCGGTCTGGAACTGAACTCACACCTGTGGCTTTCAGCCAAACAAAAGACAGGCATAGGAGCTGAACATTTACCTGAGGTAGATACACTCCTTGGAAAGAATAATCATGGGAAAAATAAGGGCTGTTTATGCACAGGGAGTTAGCTCAAGTTGCACGCGTGCATGGAGGGATGGGCACAAGGAAGAGGTAACTATCGGGAGGAAGCATGAGGGGAGATGTTGCATTGTGGTGAATTGTGGTCCATGTCATGAGACAAAGTGCATGTGAACTTTATGGAACTGTATGGAAAGTGCTTTTGCTCTGTAAATTTTTACCCAAATCACAATTTTAAAAAAAATTAATTTTAAAAAGGTCCCAGTCATCTAGCTTCTCTTCTATCTCCTGTGCATTCTAGGTTATACTTGATAGTCTGTTTATGCCATAAATTAGGGCCCCCAGATTTACCTCTATTTTATCTTTGATGAATTTTATGATTTTGGGCTTTAAATTTAAGTATTTGATCCAGCTTGAGTTTTGTGTTTGGTGTGAAGCATGGCTCTCGTTTAGTTTTTCTGCAAGTGGATACCAAGTTTTGCCAGCACTGTTTGTTAAAAAGGTTGTCTCTTCCCCATTTAATGGGTTTTGGATCTTTGTCAAAGATAAGCTGTCCACAAATGGATGCGTCTGTTTCTGGACTTTTGATTCTGTTTCATTTGTCTATCTGTCTATAATTGTACCAATATTATGCTGTTTTGACTACTGTGGCTGTATTGTAAGTAGGTTTTAAGATCCAGGAGTGTGAGACTTCCCACTAGATTCTTCTTCAGTAGTGCTCTGCTTATCCGAGGTCTCTTTCCCTTCCACATGAAGTTAGTAATTGGTTTTTCCATGTCCTTAAAAATTTTTGTGGTATCTGAATCAGGACTGCATTAAATGCGTAGATTGCTTTAGGTAGTACTGACATTTTCACCATATTCAGTCTACCTATCCATGAACAAGGTAGGTTTTTCCATTTATGTAATGCCCTGTTGTCTCTTGTAGTAGTGTTTTATAGTTTACTTTGTATAGGTCTTTTGTGTCTCTGGTGAGGTTTATTCCTAGATATTTTATCTTTTTAGTAGCAATTGTAAATGGTATAGTTTCCCTTATTTCTTTATCAGAGGACTCTTTGTTGGCGTAGAGGAATCCAACTGATTTTTGTATGTTGACTTTGTATACTGCTACAGGGTACAAGTTAGTTCCAGTAATTTTTTTTGTTGAGTCTCTTGAGTTTTTTACGTACAGGATCATATCATCTGCAAATATAGTTTTACTTCCTCATTGCCAATTTGTATATGTTTTATTTCTCTTTCTTGCCTTATTGCCCTGACCAGGACTTCCAATACAATGTTAAATATAAGTGGTGATAGAGGGCATCCCTGTCTGGTTCCCATTTGTAAGGGGAATGCCTTGAGTCTTTCTCCATTAATAATGATGTTGGCCTTTGGATTTGCATATATACCTTTTATCATTAAGGAATTTCCCTTCTATCCCTATTTTGCTGATATTTCTGAACAGAAAAGGGTGTTGGATTTCATCAAAGGCCTTTCCTGCATCGACTGATATAATCACATGGTTCTTTTCTTTTGTTTAGTTTATATGTGGGATTATATTATTTTTCTGATGTTGAACCACCCTTGTATACTTGGTATAAGTGCCACTTGTTCAGGATTTTTTTTTTTTTTTTTTATGTTGTTGGATCCTCTTGGCTAGGATTTTGTTGAAGATTTTTGCATCTATGTTCATGAGGAATATTAGTCTGTAGTAGTTTTTCTTTTTAGTTTTGTCTTTCCCTGGTTTTGATATTAGTTTTATGATTGCTTCATAAAATGAGTTTCAGAATATTCCATCTTTTTCTATGTTCTGGGATAGGTTGAGTAGTATAGGTGTCAACTCTTCTCTGAATATTTGGTAAAATTCTCCAGTGAAGCCATCAGGGCCAGGACATTTCTCTGTGGGCAGCTTTTTTATGACCTGTTCAATTTCTTCTTTTGTTATAGGTCTGTTCAAGTATTCTGTCTCTGAGTGGGATAGTTTAGGTAGGTCTTATG
>NW_006922681.1:187371-188701 GCF_000298275.1 Orycteropus afer afer | reverse complement strand
TATTAGCTTAATCAATATTTTTCCATCCCTTAACTCTTAATTTGTTTTTATCCTTGTGTCTAAGGTGGGTCTCTTGTAGGCAGCATATCAATGGGTCATCTTTTCTTTTCTAGTCTGCCACTCTCTTTCTCTTGATTGGTGCATTTAATCCATTCACACTGAGTGTAATTAGTGATATAGATATGAATTGATTACTGCCATTCTATTGTGTTTTTTTGTCATGTTGTTGGTGTTAACTTGGTCCATATACTTTTCTGTGCTGAGTTTGATTTGTTGTCAAGTGCTTCCTCTCTTTTCTTCTTTATTGCATATTTTGTGTTTTCCTTCCTTCTGGATTTGTTTAGGGGAATTGCTGTTAATTTTCTCTGTGGTTATCTTGGAGTGGATTCTTGTCTCTACATTTTTAGAACAGTCTGTTCTATGAGGACATTGTCCTGTTTTCTTCTCCATTTGTATGTTTGTAGCTAGAAGTTTTATTCCCTCTATTAGGTTAGTTGCTGTTGTCATGTGCAGATTGGCTTCCTTGACTTTTAGTGTACAATGTTTTATGGTCTTATTTTGAGTTTCTATTTCTGATTTGGTTTTAGTGTTGATGTCATGTATCCTGATTTTGTTGATGTCTGTTGTGAGTTGTCTATTGGAAGGACTTCCTTAAGCACTTCTTGTAGGGTTGGTCTGGTTTTTACATAATCCTTTAATTTTTGTTTGTCTGAGAATGCTTTGATTTTGCCCTCATATTTGATGGACAATTTCTCTGGACATGGGATTGATTCTTGGTTGGAAGTTCTTTTCCTTCAGTGTTTTATATATGCCATCACATTGCCTTCTTGCCTGAGTGGTTTCTGCTGAGTAATCGGAGCTAAGCCTAACTGTTTGATTATTATAAGTTATATTTCTTTTGTCCCAGGCAAATTGCAAAATTCTTTGTCTTTGTCTTTGGAGAGTTTGATTACAATATGCCTCAGTGTTTTTCTCTTGGGATCTATCCTGTATGGGGTTCAATTTTCTCGTTTTTTGTTTTTGTTTTTTTTTTTTGCCATTTCTTGTCCTGGAATTCCAGTGAGGTGTATGTTGTTTCTTTTCATGTTGTTCCATATAATTCTTAGGTTCTCTTCATTTCTCTTAAACCTTTGTTCTGATTTTTCTTCATAAAAGCTGGTGTCCAGGGATTTGTCTTCTAGTTGGAAAATGTGTTCTTCAGCCTGTTCTATCCTACTCTTTTGTACTTCCACTGTGTTGTGTAATTCTGTAATTTTGGTATTCATCTTCTGGATTTCTAACTGCTATTTTTTTTTTTTTTTTCATCTTTGTGGTATTATTCTTTTTTTTT
>NW_006922681.1:167063-184475 GCF_000298275.1 Orycteropus afer afer | reverse complement strand
CTAATGCATGTCATTGCTAGCCATAAGGTTTGTGGTTTTTTTTTTTTTTTTTTCTTTTGTCTATTAATTCATGTGTGGTGGGTTGCTCTGCAGTTTTCTTTGTGATGTTGGAAGCACTGTGTGGAATGTGGAGGCAGGTTTCTGTTTGTTGTAAAGAGATTTTAAGATTTGAGTTGGCAGGTATTATGGTGGTTGAATGTGGTTTTTCTGTTGGATGAGGGAAGATAGAAGTGGCAAAAGTGGGTAGGGAAGAGATAATGAAGAAAAACATCAAGGTGTCAGGAGTAGTTTCTATGGCTTTGAGTAGGCTGCTAATGATGTTGTACTGTTATTCATAGGCCCGCAACTCAAGTTCAGCAAACACTCCAATTGTTAGGGGGCCACCATTTTCCACCAGGTTCAGACACATGCAAAAACCACACGCTTAAGGAATCTCCATGCCAAAAAGCTGATTTACATTAATGGCTCCTTTCTGCAATCCACTCTGGGAGTTCCTCCCAGGTCCCTCTCACTTGCAGTGCTAATGCTTCCCTTATCACGGGCTTCAGAGGTACTGGGTCCAGAGAAATCTCTGCTCCTACCCAACAGTCCAAGTTTACCAATAAAAGCACATGCTGACAGTAGATTAGTGTAGTGGCCACTACTTCTCTGGAGTGGTGTGTTCTCTCCACTACCCAGGGAATACCCCGAGGCCTTACTCATTTGCTGGTCAGCATTCCACCAGGGAGGTCTCTGATGGCTTTTCTCACCTGCATGTCGGTGCTCTACAGGGCCAGTTTCCCTGTTTCTATTATTTTCCCCTGTCCCTTTCTCCTTTCTATTCCTACTCCCCCTAGTTTAGCTTACTATGACTTGATGAGCTGTTCAGAGCACCAGAATCCCTATTTCAAACTGCTGCACCTAGTTTTTCAAGCACTAAGATTCTAGAGGGAGTTAGCATGGGGACTACTAATGAGATGTCATTTTTCAGCTGTCTTTAACCCAATATTTTAAATAGGGAGCAGATTTAATCTGACATTTCTATTTCTCTAAAGAAAATGTACAAATGGCCAATCAACACATGGAAATATGCTTTCAAGATTTTTTTTTTTTAGTTAATTCATTTTTTTTAACATTTTACTTATGTTAAAATTTGTAGCTCATTCCACTTTGACAAAATTTGTGACCTTAACATAATCCATTCAAGAGACCCTAGTAGTTTAGATTTGGAAATATATGTTATCAGAATCCCACCTTTCTGAACTTATTTAACCACTTATACATTATCTGACTTAAAAATCATCACAGTTTAGTGATTTAATATTTAATATGCAAAGTGGCTATTTTCAATTTTCTCAATCCATGACTTTGAAAGAAATTCATCTTCTTAAAATCAGTTTGTCACAGAGGATGATATTTATTTCAGAAAGTTGTGAGATTTTCTCTTCTTCATGATTCTTTACACAGCATTGATCACTTCCTTATTTCTTAGAGTATAGATAAAGGAATTACCAGAGTATAAAAGAGAGCAACTGGTATAAGTACCATCAGCTCACTGATAAAGGGTCAACACAGGAGAGTCTATATAATGTAAAAATATCATGAATGATTTGATTAAATACACAGAAAGTTAATTTTAACAGAAGTGCTATATGAATAATTGAATGCAGGTTCCCTGCTACATAGGCCCTTATTGACATTTTAATGCAGAGTAGCCTTGACATCATGGTGTGGTACTGCAGTGGAGTACAAATTGCCACATAGTGATCATAGGCCATTGCCTGCAAGAGAAAGCACTCCAGTTTCAGTAAGGCAGAGAAAATAAAATTGTGCCATGCATTCATAGTGGAAAATCGTTCTGTCCTCAGAAAAGAAGTTCTGTAACATCTTGGGGGTAATGGCACAGGAACAGCAGGAATCCATCAGAGCCAGGTTGCCCAGAAAGATGTACATTGGTGTGAGAATACAGCGGTCCTTGAAATCAATGCGACAAACTAAAGATTACCCAACACGGTGATTAGATGGATAATAAAGAGCACCACAAAAATAAGGGACTTAGACCTCTGTGGTCTGTAAATCCTGTGAGGATAAACTCAGTTTTCTAAGACTGACACTCTTTAGCCATTCCTTACTTCTCTGCCGAGACAGAAACTGTAGAGAAATTAAATTCTAAACTAGTGTCTTCCTTTTCACTTTTCTCATTCCTCCAGGCACAAAAATAAAGAACCTCTTCTTTAATCATCATGTAATGTCTCCTGAAAACTGGCACCTACATAGCAGGTCACATCTTGTGAGAAAAAAACTATCACTGAATGTACATGCAGAGATTCTCTGGAATACCTGTGAACATGTTCTGGATGGAAAATAATTTTTTGCATGAATTATCTAATGTTAATGTACAAATTCATTGTTTTTGTTGTTGTTATATGCCATCAAGTCAGACCCGACTCATACCGAACCCTCCTTGGGTTTCCGAGGTGGTATCACTATGGAAGTAGACTGCCCAATCTTCCTTCTGAGAAGTGGCTTAGCAGTCAAGTGCCTTAGGCACTATGCTACCAGAGCTCCTATACAAATTCATAGTCAGTATAAATAATGTGGCACTTCCAAAAGTAAAAGTCCATTTAATTATTATTATTTTTTTCTCTCAAGGAAAATATAAGTTTTAGATGCTATCCAAGTGGGATCTATGTTTGGAAATTATTGCCCTTTAAACATTTTACATGTTGTCATTTGAGAACCCCACATATCACAGTTATTGTTGTTGTTGTTGTTGTTATGTGCCGTCGAGTCAGCCCCGACTCATAGCGACCCCTCCTTGGGTTTCCGAGGCAGTATCACTACGGAAGTAGGATTGCCCAACCTTCCTTCTGAGGAGTGGCTGGTGGGTTTGAACCGCCAGCCGTCTGGTTAGCAGGCAAGTGTCTTAGCCACTATGCTACAGTAGGTTTTAAAAATGATTTCTCTATCTTAGTACCCCTTAACATATAAGGTCACCAAAGGAAATGTAAATGAAAGACTTACTCATCCTTTAAGGCAGGGTTGAAATAGAGAACATTTTAGATTTTCTAAATAAATTAATTTGGATATAATTTTATATTTGTCTCAACATTTTTTGGATCCTTTCCTTTCTTAGTATGTGAAGTCATCCAAGAAGTTATAACTCTTAACAATATATTTATCCTCATACCTCCTATCTCTAATTTTAAGTATCTCTTCATATATGTCTAACATTATGAGTTTTGGTGATCAAATTTCCTTACACAGTAGTCAGTTTTCACGGTAAATAATTTTTCTAGTGTTCTCTCAAATATCTTCAGAAACTAATTTCCTCATATTTGGTGAATCCCTTGTAAGTTCCACATTTATTTGGTTATTGAATTTTGCATATATATTATAGACTCCTAATCCATCATTTTTACTGGAGTTCAATGATGACCCAATTTTCTTGTATGCTTATTGTAGTTTCCAAAAACCCACTCCAAATGAGTTGATCTAACACATAGTGATGCATTTGTATTGAGTAGAACTACCCAGTAAGCTTTCCAAGTCTGTAAATCTTTATGGAAGTAGACCACCTCATCTTTCTCCCAAGGAGCAGCTGGTGAATTTGAACTGCCAGTCTTCTGATTAGCAGCTGAATGTTTCCACCACTAGGCTAAAAGAGCTCCTTATTGTAGTTTCACAATCATAATATTTCAGTATTCCATATGCAAAAAAAAGCATACTTTTTCTTCCTTCAGAATGGCAGAATATATTTGCAAATCAAGTATCTGATTAGCAGTCTGTGTGGAAAACATAGAAACAACTTTTGCAACTAAATAAAAAGATAACTAACCAAATGTTTTAAATAGGCAGAAGATCTAAGCTGACATTTCTAATTTGGTAAGAAAAATGTAAAAGTGATCAATAAGCACATGAAAACATGCTTTCAAAATTTTTTTTATTAATTCATTTTTTTGAACACTTTCTTGTGCTATAGGTGAAAGTTTACACATCATATTAGTTTCCCATTCTATAATTTATACAGAAATTGAACTGTAACATTGGTTGCAGTCCCCACCATGTGCCAGCACACTTCTCATTTCAACCCTGGGTTCCCAGTTTCCTTTCACCCAGTTTCCTTTCCCTCCCTACCTTCTAATTTTTTGCTTTTGGGCAAACGTTGCCTTTTTGATCTCATACAGTTTATTGTCCTAAGAAGCACATGGTTCATGGTGTTATTTTTAATTTTAGAACCAATTTATCATGTGGCTAAAAGGTGACCTTCAGGAGTGGCTCCCACTCTAAGTTAGAAGTGTGTCTTAGGGTAATAATTTTAGGGGTTCCTCCAGTCTCCATAAGTCCAGTAACTCTGGTCATATTAGTAAACTTGAATTTTGTTCTACGTTTTTCTCCCATTCTAACTGAGACCTTCTGTTGTGTCGCTGGTCAAAGCAATTGGTAGTTCACTGTCCTTTGTTCCAGATGGTAGGAAAACAATAGCTGTGTCTTAGATGGTCGTACAAAAGCTTTTAGGAAACCAGATGCTTCTCACCAAACCAGGATATAGAACATTATTTTTATGAACAATTTTATGGCAATTAACCTAGATGTCCCTCAAGACTAATGTCCTTATCTTTCAACACCAAGTTTTCACAAGGTGTTTGGATATATCTAAGAGCTTTCCAAACTGTGCCCCCTATGTGCTCTATTATATGTTTGAACATGCAGGCAATACATGTAAATATGTATATAGAAATACTCACAGCTATATCTATATGTACATGCAGATGTACTTCTGTATGTCTTTCCACACTTATATTAAATACATATTTACTTGTGTATTCAATCACAAATTATGGTGCTACATTGTTTTTTCAGGATTATATATGTTATAGTATTTACCATAATTGCCGGAAGCATGGACTTTTAAAGAATAATAGAGTCATCTTTCTTTTCTTCCAGTACTACTTTTGAAACTGCTTGAAGTCTTTTAACTCAGCATATTTCAGATGGACAACTTTGAAGAAGAGTCTATAATGATTGTTCAAAATAGGTTGTTTCAAAAATGTTTTTTGGTAACTTTTTATATGGTGGAGCTCAGGTGGCATAGTGCCTAATGCACTTGACCGCTAACCAGAACACTGGTGGTTCAAACCCACTAGCCACTCCTTGGAAGGCAGACTGGGCAATCTACTCCATAAAGATTTACTGCCTTGGAAACCCAAGGAGGGTTGCTATGAGTTGGAATTAACTTGATGGCAGCGAGTTTGGTTTGGTTTTTGGTTTTAATATGTTACTTTCATTACTTATGCTGAATGTAATGTGTATTTTTTATCTTATATTATAATTAAGTTACTTGGAGTCTTATCACTAGAGGATAGTGAGAAAATGAATGAAATACACTTACCTTAGGAGCTCTTGTGACGTAGTGGGTAAGGCATTTGGTTGCTAACCAGAAGATTGGTTATTTAAACCAACCAGCTGCTCCATGTGAGGAAGATCAGGCAATCTATTTCAATAAAGATTTAAAGTCTTGGAGACCAACTGGGGGTTGTTATGATTTGGAAACAACTCAATGGGAGTGGGTATTTTTTTTGTGTGTGTGTGTGTGTGTGTGTAGGTTAATGTTAATCTAATCTTTCAGAATTATAGTATTTTGAGAAGATTTTGTATAAATATTAATATATTGCCTTATACCATTATTTTAAGACTACCTAGTGGTGATCTGGTAGCATAGTGCCTAAGGGCACTTGACTGCTAACCAGAAAGCTGGCGGTTCAAACCCACAAGCCACTCCTCGGAAGGAAGGTTGGGCAATCCTACTTCCATAGTGATACTGCCTCGGAAACCCAAGGAGGGGTCGCTATGAGTCGGGGCCGACTCGACGGCACATAACAACAACAACAGTGGTGATTCAACCAAAAATTCATACTATGTGGAATTTGGACAAATGGATACTGTTTTCAGTAATCAACACTTCCATAGAAGGCATTATGTCAGAATAATACTACTGAGTGAAAACTCAGGTTTTCTTTGAAATATAAATTATTAAACTAATTTAGAAATACATATTTTTTTCCATTCCACAATTGTTTTACAAAGTTGTTTATGGCCTTACTTGTGTATTTGTTGATGAAACAATGGTACTTTTGAGCTTAGAATAGGTGTGAATTATCAAGAGTATTGTGTCTCATTATGACTTTCCATGATATATTCATTTAGAGAAAAGTCAAGTGGATAAAACCTAAAAAACAATGAAAAATTCTGTATATTGCTGTATAGTAATACTTTAATATAAATAAATTAAAAATCATTTCTTATATTTTGAGTTCACTGACAATGGTTTACTAGGGGCTCATTGGCCAATTGATATGTGTTTTAGGAGAATTTAGAATAAAAACATTGGTCTTTAAATATTTGGGCATAAATTATGAACATCTGGGATACTCTCTCTACCAATGACAATAATCATGTAATTAGTCTCAAGGAAAAATTAAATTTTTCCATTAAACTTAAAGGACTTTTTTTGTCATTAGGGTATTTTTCCAGACTTCTAACCTGAGAGACATGATTCCCAAAACACAGGTAAACCAAACAGCATCAATTAGAGATAGACAGCTTTTGAGATTTTGAGGTTAAATCAAATGGCTTTAAGTAATGTCAATTTAAGGATCAACTTGTTGATTTGATACATACCAAACATATCTCTCTATATATACTTAATCTTGCTTATGTGAAAATATGTTGTTGTTGTTATGTGCTGTCGAGTCAGACCCAAATCATAGTGACCCCTCCTTAGGTTTCCAAGGCAGTATCACTATGGAAGTAGATTGCCCCATCTTCCTTCTGAGGAGTGGCTGGTGGGTTTGAACCACCAGCTTTCTGGTTAGCAGTCAGGGGCCTTAGGCATTATGATACCAGAGCTCCTTGTGAAAATATAGTGTGTGTGGAGGGAATTAAAGATTCATATTCATTACTTAGTTCTGGAAATAGAGATTAAACTACACTTTGATGAGAGATTTGTATCAGTTCAGAAGAGGCAAAATGTGGTATGATCAACCAGGGTCTCATTTCTATCCTTCACTCCCTATGAGGAATTTGATCAAATTGTATAGGATCATCCTTTGAAGCCACTCTGAAATTGTGTTCTTTAGTTTCACATATGAAAACATAAAATAATTTTGCAATTGGTATTCCATCTCTGTCCTTTATTGAATATATGCCCTAAGCAATACTTTACTCAGTATCTGATTTGAGTTTCTCATTACTTTCCAAATCCGTCTGTCCCTTATCTCTGTATCTCAGGGCTCCAAAGGCTGCCTTTTGAATTGTGGTGTTGGCAAAGCATACCAAAAATACCATGGACTGCCAGAGGAATGAATAAATCTGTCCTGGAAGAAGTGCTGCTGGAATGCTTCTTAGAAATGAGAGTGGCCAGACATCATCTCACCTACTTTGGTCATGTTGTCAGAAGGGACCATTCCCTGGAGAAGGATATCATTCTTTGTAAAGTAAAGGGTCACCAAAAAAAGGTAACTCTGAGTTGGAGCCAAGTTGATGGCACCTGAGAAGAAAAACAACAGTTAGGTGTGTTGTGGTATCTAATGGTGGTTTTAATTTTTCATGGTAGCATAGTATTTAAGGCATTTGACTATTAACCAGAAGGCAGTTCTGAAGGAAGATTGAGAGATCTATTTCCATAGGGATACCCCCTCAGAAAACCAAGGAGGGGTCACTATGAGTCGGGTCTGACTCGACGGCAGTGAGTTTGAGATGACAAAGGATATTGAGGACTTTTTCATGCACTTCTTGTGCTTTCATTTATCTTCTTTTGTAAAGTGTCTGTTCAACCCTTTTGCTCCTTTTTTGTTTGGCATTTGTCTTCTTATTATTGAGTCATAAAGGTCCTCTATATATTGTAGTTATAATTCCATATGCTCTATAATTTGTGGCTGACTTCTCATATTCCTTTTTCTTTTTTTTTTATTTGATAGTATTTTATTGTGCTTTTGGTAAAAGCTTAGAGAGCAAATTAAGGTCCCATTTAACAGTTCAATACATATTATTCAGTGACATTGGTTACTTTTTCTATGTTTTGTCTACATTTTCATTATTTCCATTCTGGTCATTCTCTTTCCATTGATCTTTCTTTCCCACCTGATCCCCTTTGCCTTCCATCTTTGGGCATATGTTCAATAAAGGACAGAGATGGAATAACAATTGCAAAATTATTTTATGTTTTCATATGTGAAACTAAAGAACACATGGATAAATGTTGACCATTTAGGCCTTACATGATGATATATGCACAGTACTTACATTTGATGTTGCTTATTTTATGGGCCAATTCTGTTTACCTCAAAAATGACCTCAGGATTAGTCTCAATTCAAAGTTTAAATGTTATTTCAGGGCAATAGTCTTGAGAGTTTCCCTAGTTTCTTCCAATCCAGTAAGTCTTGTCTTTTTTTTTTTTTTTTTTTAAATTGGTTTTGTTCTACAGTTTTCTCCCATTCTATCCAGGACCATCTACTCTGTCCCTGGTTAGAATACTTGGTAGTGTAGCTGGGCGTCATTCTAGTTTTTCTGGTCTTAGGACAAATGAGGCTGTGGTTCATGTAAGCTATTTGTCTTATGGACTAGTTTCTTTTTTGGTTTCCTTCTTTCTTTTTTCTCCAGACAAGTGCAGACAAATAGTTTTATCTCAGATGGCCACTCACAAGCTTTTAAGACCCCAGACACTACATACCAAACTAGAAGCAAGAATGGTCAGACTTTGTCTCATATATTTTGGTCATGTTGTCAAAAGGTACAAATCTCTGGAGAAGGGTATCATGCTTGGTATATCTGAGGATCAGTGAAAAGGGAAAGACCCTTAACAAGAAGGATTGATCCAGAGGCTGCCATGATGGGCTCAGCATTGCAAATAGTGTGAGGATGTCATAGAACCAGACAGTTTTTCATGCTGTTGTTCATAAGGTCACTAGGAGTCAGAACCAACTCAATGGTATCAAACAACAACCGTGGTTAATGAGGAGTAGTGGTTAAGGTGTAATCGTTAAGTCATTCAGCCACTAACATAAAGGTCAGAAGTTCAAATCCACCAGCAGGACAAAGATGAGGCAGTCTTTTTCCATGGGGATTTATACCCTTAGAAACCCTATGGAGTAGTTCTACTATATCCTAAAGAGTTGCTATGATTAGGAACCAACTCATTGGCAGAGAGTTTGGTTTAGGTTTAGTGGCCGATGATTGCCAACATCTCTCCTTTGTTTGTTGGTTCTTTGAATGTTCTCTTTAATAAAGTATCTGTTCATGTCCTTTACCTATTTTTAATTTAATTAATTATCTTTTTGTTGTTGACCTGTTGAAATTTTCTATATATTTTAGAGATGAGACACCTATCAGATTGGTCATTACCAAATATTTTTTCCCAGTCTGTAGTTTCCCTTTGCTCTCTTTTGATAAAGTCTGTTTAAGAGCATAAGAATTTAATTTTATGAGGCCCTGTTATCTAATTTGATTTGTTATTTATGATGCTGTTGATTTTATAATCTATTACTGAGAAAAATTAGGATCCATAGTTTTGTCCCTTTTGAGTAAGTGTTTGTGTGTGATGTGAAGTATGAATCATTTCATTTTTCTGGAAATGCATGTCCAGTTTTGCCAGCACCATTTATTAAAAGGACTACTTCTGCTTTGAATGTTTTTTGACCACTTGTTGAAAATCAGTTGACTATGGATAGACAGATTTACTTCAAAGTTCTCAATTCTATTCCATTGATCTGTACATATGTCATTGAAGCAGTACCAAGCTGTTTTGATTGCTATGGCTGTATAATATATCTTGAAACTGGAACGTGTGAGGCCTCCTACTTTGTTCTTCAGTGTTGTTTTAGCTATTTTGGGCCTCTTTCTTTTCCAGATAAAAGTGATGATTAGTTTTTTCCATTCCAGTAAAGAATGGAATTTAGATAGTGTGATAGTTAAGGTTGGATGTCAAAGTGGCTGGGCTGTGATGCTCAGTGGTTTAACAATTATAATGTAGTAATTCCCCATTATGAGATCTGATATGAGCAGCCAGTCAGTTGAAAGGGGGTCTTCTCTGGTGTGTGCACTGCTTTCAATATGTATGGATGTCCTGACAAAACTCTCTGGCTTCTTGCTTGATCTGGATCCTGCATCTGTCTCATCACTGCCTGTTATATTTCCTGATGATCTTGGGATTTTTGCCTTAGCAGCCTGTGTGCCAACAGTTTGCCCACTTTCCTGCCAACTTTGGATTCGTCAGTCCCCTCAGCCACCAACCAAATGCATTGCCTGCCAATCTTGGGTTCATTAGCTCCAGAAGCTATGTGAATTAGGAGAAGCCTCCAGCCTGATGTCCTACTCATGGCCTTGGAACTTGCCAACCTTTACAAGTCTGTGAATCATTTCTTGAAATAAACCTTCTGTCTCTCTGTATCTGTCTCTGTCTTTCTCTCTCTCTCGTCTCTCCTCACTGGTTTTGCTTTTCTAGAGCAGGCTAAGGTAGATGAAGATTGCATTATGTCTGTAGATCAGTTTGAATAATATTGACATTTTAACAATTTTAACTATTCCAATCCATGAGCATGAAAGTTTCTTCCATTTATGTAAATATTTTTTAGTGACTTGCAGTATTATTTTATACTTTTCATTGTATAAATCTTTTCTCTCCCTGGTTTGGTTCATTCTTACATATTTTATCCTTTTGATAGTTATTATAAATGGTATTGTTTTCTTGATTTCCTTTTCAGGATTCTTCTTGTTAGTGTAAAGGAACCCCACTTGTTTTTACATGATGATCTTGTATCCTGCCACTTTGCTGAATCATTCTATTAGATCCAGCAGTTTCTTGCAGAATCTTTGGGATTTTCTATGTATAGGATCATGTAACCTGCAGATAGAGATAGTTTTACTTCTTCCTTTCCAATTTAGATTATCTTTATTTCTCTTTCTTGCCTTATTGCTCTGGCTAGGACTTCCAGTACAATGTTGAATAGAAGTGGTGACAGTGGGCATTCTTGTCATGTTCTGATTTCCAAGGGAAATGCTCTTGGGTTTTGTCAGTTGAGAATAATATTGGCCATTGGTTTTGCACTTGTTACTGTTTGTAAGCTCCAGTGAGTCAATTCCAACCCACCACAATCCTATGTACAACAGAAAGAAACAACTGCCTGGTCCTGAGCCATCCTCAAAATTGTTGCAATGCTTGAACGCATTGTTTCAGCCATTATTTCAATCCATTTTGTTGAGCTTCTTCCTCTTCTTCACTGACCATCTACTTTATGAAACATGATATTCTTCTCCAGGGACTGACCCCTCCTGACAGCATTACCAAAGTACGGTAGATGAAGTCACTCCATCTTTGCTGCTAAGGAGTCTTCCTGCTGTAGTTTATCCAAGTTGCTTTTCTGGCAACCCATTTGTTCCAGTTTAATATTCTTGGCCAACACTATAATTAAAATGCATCAATTCTTCTTTGACTTTCCGTATTTATTGTCCAGCTTTCTCATTCATATGAGGTGATTGAAAACACCATAACTTGGATCAAGTGCACCTTAGTCTTCACTTGACCTCTTTGCTTTTTAACCCTTTGAGTAAGTCTTTTGCAACACATTCACCCAATGAAATACTTCATTTGATCCCTTGAGGAATTTCCATTCTTTTCCTTTTTTGATGACAATGATTTTTATCAGAAAAGGGTTCTGAGATTTATTACATGACTTTTCTTCATAAACTGAGACAATCATGTGATTTTTATTCTCATTTTTATTTAGGTAGTGATTTATTTTTCAATGTTGAATTATCATTGCATTCAATGGTATCACCCCACCTGATACAATGCATTACTATTTTTTTATGTTGTTGAATTCTTTTGACTAAAAATTTGTTGAGAATTTTTATGTCTCTATTCATGATGAATATTGGTTTGCCTTTTTTTTTTTTTTTTATGTGTGTGTGATGTATTTACCTCACTTTAGTATCAGGGTGATGCTGGCTTCATAAAATGATTTAGGGACTATTCCGTCCTTTTTTATGTTCTGGAAGAATTTGAGTAAAATTGATGTCACTTCTTCTCTGAATGTTTAGTAGAATTCCGTAGTGAAGCTATCTGGCCTAGACCTTTTTGTTGTTGTTGTTGTTGCGAGTGCTTTTTTCTTTTTTTTAATGATATCATGAATCTCTATTTTGGTTATGTGTCTGTTTAGATTTTCTACCTCTATTTGTGTTAGTTTATGTAGATAGTGTGTTTATAAAAATTTGTCAATTTCTGTTAGGTTTTCAAATTTATTGGTGAGAAATTTTTCATAATCTGTTTTATGCTCTTCTTTATCTCAGGTACATGTGTTGTAAATGTTTCCAATTTCGCATCTTGTTTTGGTTATTTGTATTTTCCTATTTTTTTCCTTTGTCAATTTGGTCAGTGGTTTATAAATTTTATTGATCCTCTCAAAGAACCAACTTCTACTTCTAATCTTACTGATTTTGTTGATTCTTTCTACTTCTTTTTTTTCTGTTTTCTATTTCATTTATTTCTTGTCTAATCTTGATTTTTTCTTTCTTTTTGTAGTTTTGTCCTTCTTTTTCTCTGTCTTTTATAATTGTTAGCTGTTTAAGCTATTGATTTTGGACCATTTTTCTTTTTTAATTTGTGCATTTATTGGTATAGATTTCTCTCTTAGCACTGCTTTTGTTACATTTCAACTTTTTGGGCATATTGTGTTCTCATTCTTGTTTGATTCTAAGAATTTTTTTAAATTTCACTTTTGATTTTTTTTCTACAAACCAATAGCTTTTTTTTTTTTTTTTAATAGTGTTTTATTTAGTTTCCATGTATTTATTTTCTTATTCTTCCTGTTTAATTTCTCTTTTCATTCTGCTTTTGCTGGAAAAGATGCTTTGTTTAATTGCAGTCTTTTAAAGCTTACTGAGGCTTTATTTATGGTCTAAAATACAGTCTATCCTGGAGATTGTTCCATGTGCATTAGAGAAGAATATATATTGTGCTAAAGTTGGGTGATGTGTTCTTTATATCTCTGCAAGGTCCAGTTGGTTAGTAGTGTTATATAGATGTTCAGTATCTTTGTTAATTTTTTCTTGTTCTGTGCATAATTGAAAGTGGTGTGTTGAAATAGTGTATTATTATTCTAGAACTGTCTATTTCTGTTATCAATTCTGTTAATGTTTCTTTTATAAATTTTGGAGCTCTGGCATTAGGTACATAGATATTTTGAATTGTTATATCTTCTTGGGAGAACATGAAGAAAGCCAGTGGTGGTCTGGAACAGCCAAGGAGACCAAGAAGTGAGCCAGGGTGACCTGTAATAGCTATAGGCAACCAAGAAGGAAGCTGGTGGAAGTTAGGAACAGATAAGGGAAACTAGGCTGTGAGCAGAGAGTTTCGGAACAGCTAAAGGAGATGAACTTTTCTGTCAGTTTGTCATACTGTGGTGGTTTGTATGTTGCTGTGAGGCTGGAAGCTATGCTACCAGGGTTTCAAATGCCAGCAGGGATACCCATGGTGGACAGGTTTCAGCAGAACTTCCAGAATAAGAAAGAATTGGAAGAAGGAAGAGGCCATTCACTACTCAAAGATTTGGCCTGTGAAAACGTTATGAATAGCAGTGAAACACTGTCTGATATATATATTACTGGAAAACTTTATGAATAGCCCTAAAACATTGTCTGATATTGTCCTAGAAGATGAACCCCTCAGGTGGGAGAGCACTCAAAATACATCCGGGAAAGAGCTACATCTTCAGAGTAGAGCCAACCTTAATGATGTGGATAGAGTAAAGCTTTTGGGACCTCCATTTGCTGGTGTGGCATGACCCAAAATAAGAAGGAACAACTGCAAACATCCATTAATAATCAGAACATGGAATGTATGAAGTATGAATCAAAATTGGAACTTGTCAAAAATGAAATGGAACACATAAAGATTGATATCCTAAGCACTCATCAGCTGAAATGGACTGGATTTTGCCATATTGAATCAGACAACCATGTGACCTACTATGCTGGGAATATCAAATTGAAGAAGAATGGTGTGCCATTCATCATCACAAAGAATGTTTCAAGATCTATTCTGAATATAATGCTATCAGTGATAGGATAATATCCATGCACCCACAAGAAGGACCAGTTAATACTATTATTATTCAAGTTTACTCACCAATCACCAAAGCTAAAGATGAGGAAGTTGAAGATTTTTACCAACTTCTGCAGCCTGAGATTGACAGAACCTGCAATCAAGATGTGTTAATTATCACTGGTGATTGGAATGCAAAAGTTGGAAACAAAGAAGAATCACTGGTATTTGGAAATTTTGGCCTTGGTGATAGCAATAATGCTAGAGATCACATGATAGAATTTTGCAAGACCAATGACTTATTCATAGCAAATACTTTTTTTCAGCCAAAAAAAAAAAAAAAAAAAATGGCAGCTATACACATGGACTTTGCCAGATGGAGTACACAGGAATCAGATTGACTACAACTGTAATAAGAGGTGATGTAGAAACTCAATATCTTCAGCTCAACAAGGCCAGGAGCTGATTATGTAACAGATCATCAACAGCTCATATCCAAGTTCAAGTTGATGTTGAAGACAAATAAAACAAGTCTAGTGGAGCCAAAATAAGACCTTGATTATATCCCTCCTGAATTTAGAAACCATCTAAAGAACAGATTTGATGCACTGAGCACCAATGACCAAAGTCATTGGGAGATGACATAAAGAACATCATCCATGAAGAAAGTAAAAAGGTCATTAAAAAGACAGAAAAGGAAGAAAAGACCAGCATGGATGTCAGGAGGGACTCTGAAACTTGCTCTTGAGTGAAGAGTAGCTAAAGCAAATGTAAGAAATTACAAGATAAAGGAACTGAACAGAAAATTTTAAAGAGCAGCTGAAGAAGACAAAGTCAATTATTATAATGAAATGTGTAAAGACCTACAGTTAGAAAATAAAAAGGGAGGAACACACTTGGCCTTTCTCAAGCTGAAAGGCCTGAAGAAAAACAATCAATCCATGTGTTGCAATATTAAAAGATTCTATGGACAAGGTATTGAATTATGCAGGAGATATCAAAAGAAGATGGAAGAAATACACAGAGTCACTTTACCAAAAGGAAGTGGTCGATTTCATCTATTTCAGGAGGTAGCATATGATCAAGAACCAATGGTATTGAAGGAAGAAGTCAAAGCTGCACTGAAGGAATTGGCAAAAAAACAAAGCCAATTAATGGAATTGATGGAATATACATTGAGATGTTTCAACAAACAGTGAGTGCTAGAGGAACTGACTTGTCTATACTAAGAAATATGGAAGACAGCTACCTGGCCAACTGACTGGAAGAGATCCATATTTGTATCCATATGAAAGAAAGGTGATCCCACAGAATGTGAAAATTATCCCACAATATCAGTAGTATCACATGCAAGTAAAATTTTACTGACAGTAATTAAAAAATTGTTGCAGCAGTATATGGACAGAGAACTTCCAGAAATGCAAGCTGATGCATAAGAGGATGTGGAACAAGGGATATCTTTGCTGATGTCAGATGGATCCTGGCTGAAAGCAAAGTATACCAGAAAGATGTTTACTTGTGTTCTACTGACTGTACAAAATCATTAACTTGTGTAGATCATAAAAATTATGGATAATATTTAAATGAATGGGAATTCCTGAACACTTGATTGTACATGAGGAACCTGTACATAAACCAGGGGGCTGTTGTTCAAACAGAACAAATGGATGCTGCACTATTTAAAATCAAGAAGAGAGTGTGTTAGGGGTGTATCCTTTCACTGCATTTATTCAATTTGTATGCTGAGCAAACAATATGAGAAGCTGGACTATATGAAGAAGAATGAGACATCAAATTGGAGGAAGGCTCATGAACAACTTGAAATATGCAGATGACACAACTTTGCTTGCTGAAAGTGAGGGTAACTTGAAGCATTTACTGATGAAGATTGAAGAATACAGTCTACAGTATGAATTACACCTCAATAAAAAGAAAACAAAAATCCTCACAACTGGATCTATAAGTAGCATCATAATAAAGAGAGAAAACATTGAAGTTGTCAAAGAGTTCATATTATTTTGTTCTACAATCAACTCAGCCAGACATGGGGCTCAACTGAATTTGGTCAAGAAAAAGACAAATGGCTGTAAAGCCTCACTCTCATAAAGCCAGATCCTAGGACATCTCCGCCTGTAATAGCTTTAGTCATGGGCTGAAACTCACCCATTGGGTGCCTAAGAGATGGAGATAATTTTTCTGAAGTTCTCTGAACAGAACAAGGTTCTCTGAACACTGAAACAAGAGACACAACTCTGCAGCCTCCTCTCCCAAGGGGGCTCACTTAAGATGAGGATCTCTCACCTCTGTGAACTGAAAAGCCTGTGCTATAGGGGTTACAGAAGAGGGTATCAGGGTGATTTTTCACTAGAGTCTAGGCAGGAGTTTCCTCTGCCCAGAAAGAAGCCAGAGCCATACCAGTGAATTATGTCTGGTCAACCAGATTCTCTGCTCTCAAAATTACAGCTTTCCCAGTACAGTGATTGCTTAAAAAGTTGGAATTAGAAATACCATTTGACTCAGCCCTTCCATTACCAGGTACATATCCTAAAAAATTGAGAGCCAGGACAAGAACACACACCCAAGTTCATTGCAGCACTATTTACAATAGTAAAAAGATGGAAACAACCTAAGTGTCCATAAACTGAAGAATAGATAACCAAATAATGGTACCTACAGACAATGGAATACTATGCAACCGTAAAGAATAACATAGAATTTTCAAAACACACCATGACATGGATGAACTTGGAGGACATTATGCTGAGTGAAATAAGTAAATCACAGAAGGACAAATAATGTATTAGTCCATTATTGTAAAAAGTCAAGGAAAGCTTTATATATGGAAGGAAATTTTCTTTTTTGGTTACCAGGGGTGGGAAAGGAGGAGAGGGAACACTTTTAGATAAGTAGAGAAAAGTATTGATTTTTGGGAAGAGAAGGGCAATGTACTAAATGTGAGTGATTAACATGGTGGCATTGAGGAAGAGGAAAACATAGAGTGGTACATGGGAGGTACAGACAACAAAGATGAACCTTTTTGCACATACAATACTGTGTTGTCAGTGAAGGCAAACATGGATATACAGGTGGATACATTAGGTATGCAGGCTGAATGATTAGGTATGCAGGGGGAAATGTACCCCAGACCATGTATAGGGTTGGCAGACAATGTTTCTACAAGTGTATTTGTATGTTCTGTAAGAATCCCCAGGTAGCCAACGATAAAAAGCCACCAAGAAGAGCCTGAACCACGCTTGGCTGCTCTTCATAAACTGTTAACAGAGATCTAAATACAACAACGTCATGATGCCTCGGAAGCAACAGACCATCACAG